>NC_081237.1:8513011-8670511 GCF_902713425.1 Acipenser ruthenus
AGTTCAGCCCCTATCTGTAAGTCGCTTTGAACACCTGAATGAATTTCAATTCAAATGTCTGCAGGTTATGTTAAGTGCAAGAATCTCAGTCTGTACATATGTTAACAACACCGGAGGAGAGACGTGCAGCATTCGTGATGTGTTATTATTATTATTATTATTATTATTATTATTATTATTATTATTATTATTATGAATTCATTAATCAGCGTGCCCAGATTTCGCTGCCACCCCCTTTTTATAAAGTCACCGTGAGATCCTATCTATCGAACCTTTGCCCAGAAAGTGTATTTTTTGCATTAATAGAAGTTCAGACGCATATCTTTGATGTTTTTAATCTGTGGCGCACGCCTGCGCCCTGCTCTCGCTCGGGAACGCTCTTAATGTTCTTAGGACGGTTCTAGAAGGTGGCTGGCTCGCGGTCTCTCGTGTGCTCAGGGTTGATTTTCTTGGGTTATTGTTGTGGTTTGAAATCTTTCCCGGTCCTTGGGGATGCGAGATGAGGAGCTCTTGCTAAACTAGCGTTGGCAGCTCAAGGACTTTTCCTTCTGTGTTTGAAAGCACTCAACGATAAAAACAAAACAGGTAATCCGCAAGAATCAAGGACAGCTACAGGACAGGGGGTCCAGGAGAGGGGAGCGAGAGGACAGGGGGTCCAGGAGAGGGGAGCGAGAGGACAGGGGGTCCGGGAGAGGGGAGTGAGAGGACAGGGGGTCCAGGAGAGGGGAGCGAGAGGACAGGGGGTCCGGAGAGGGGAGGGGAGAGGGGAGCGAGAGAACAGGGGGTCCGGGAGAGGGGAGCGAGAGGACAGGGGGTCCGGGAGAGGGGAGCGAGAGGACAGGGGGTCCAGGAGAGGGGAGCGAGAGGACAGGGGGTCCAGGAGAGGGGAGCGAGAGGACAGGGGGTCCGGAGAGGGGAGGGGAGAGGGGAGCGAGAGAACAGGGGGTCCGGGAGAGGGTAGCGAGAGAACAGGGGGTCCGGGAGAGGGGAGCGAGAGGACAGGGGGTCCGGGAGAGGGGAGCGGAGGGTCAGTCCGCAGGCTGCCCAGGTGAATAGTTTCGGTGTAGAAAGCTGCATGTATTCATTCTGCTGTCTTCAGTTTAAACAGCACAATATTTAACACAAATGCATTCCACCCGGACTGGACCCGGAGTCGGAACCGGGTACTCTTATTAATCTGGGACACAAACCGGACCAGCACCAGGGTTTTTTAACCTTCATAAAAATCCCTTTCCCTCACTCCATGGCCATGATAGATATCCCTCTTGCTGCAGCCCGGCCACTTTGCATTGAAAGAACGACAGCAGTTTTTAATGCATATTTAATGTTTACAATTTACAAGAAAATATATTTACCTTCCAATAACCACAACAAAAGTAAAGCATAAAAAAATAAGAACATACACACGGGTGATTGTGCGATTCCATCATACGAGAAGTCTTCATATTGTTAATATTGATTATTCAGAAGTACAGGTTCTAGACCCTAAAAGGACCCCCCCCCCCCCCTCCCCTCCCCACCCAGAAATCTCCCCCCTCAGTATGAAATGAGAATTAAGACGGCGCTCCAGCAGTTAAAGAACGTGTCTGGAGAGACACAGCGGCGATTGCAAAACTACTGCTGTTCACTTTTAGCAGTTAATTTAAAATAAAAAAGCAAAAACACAGACCAAAAAAAACCAAAACAAGACAAACATTTGCCAAAAATACACATTATTAAAATTTTGAAAAGAGAAAAGTTAACAAATAAACAGGTTGATGATAATAGATTTTTGGCTGTGCAGTGTTGTGTTGCGTGTTACAGTGTGGTGTGTGCGTTGTGATGTGTTGTGTAGCGCTGTTCTGTGTGTTGTTGTGTAGCGCCGTGCTGTCACATCTCGTCCGCATGCACAGGCCCCGCCCCCTGCTTCACTCCGCTCCCGCTCCACCTCACGGTGGTCACTCTGCGGCCGGTGATGGGGTCAGCGCCGCTTAACCCCTCGAGCTCCAGGGCCTCGGCCTGGCTGGCGTTCAGGGCGGAGTCAACGAGGCCGTGCCCCTTCAGCAGCTTCTCGAGTGATGACACTGTGCCCGGCCCCTCCCCCTGCTCCGGCGCTGAGTAGACGTGGTCGTGCGCCACGGCGTGGAAAACACGAGAGGACTCGATGCCGTGGAGTGAGCGGGACTGCACTGTAGAGACAGAGAAACATTGGAACTGCCTGCAGTGTCGTATACTCTCAATACTGCACTGTGCAAACACATTGTCATGCAAAACACTACAGCTTCCGAGAGCACAGCACAGTGCGCGCTACAGCGCACTCCAGGAATCCGCCTCCTGGGGCTGCCTCCTCAGTATCACAGTCAACACATGGTTTTGCTGACCTCGCACTGGAATGAAGTCTCCACCCTCGTGGGCCACCTGGCTGTCAGAGAACGGGCGCAGGCTGGGGAAGAGGATTAGGGAGAAGGAGAGGAGCAGCACCTGGAGAAAGAGGGAGGGAGGGAGGGACAGCTTTATTCACTGACAACCGACCAATCAACAGCCCATTCCTCTATGGGACAGGCATGTCAGGAGCACTGCATGTGCTGGTGTGTGTGTGGGGGTGTGTCAGGGTGTGGGTGTGTGGGTCGGGGTGCAGGATCTCACCAGGATGCAGGTTCCAGTCTGCGCTGTCTTGTTGGAGCCGTGCATCACCAGGTCCTGCAGCTTCCTGAGCTGCGTTATCAGAGACCTGCACAGACACACAATATTCATCAGCAGTGTCAGGATGCAATCCTATACGGTTTATACAGTGGTGTATTAGACTGTATTACACAACAGTGGAATTGACTGGGGTTTCAAGTTCTTTTGAATTGGTGTCGATAGTATGAATAGCAGTGTTCAGTACAGTTTTAGTAGCAATGCGATTGGTTGTGTGAATAGCAGTGTTCAGTACAGTTTTAGTAGCAATGCGATTGGTTGTGTGAATAGCAGTGTTCAGTACAGTTTTAGTAGCAATGCGATTGGTTGTGTGAATAGCAGTGTTCAGTACAGTTTTAGTAGCAATGTGATTGGTTGTGTGAATAGCAGTGTTCAGTACAGTTTTAGTAGCAGTGTGATTGGTTGTGTGAATAGCAGTGTTCAGTACAGTTTTAGTAGCAATGCGATTGGTTGTGTGAATAGCAGTGTTCAGTACAGTTTTAGTAGCAATGTGATTGGTTGTGTGAATAGCAGTGTTCAGTACAGTTTTAGTAGCAATGTGATTGGTTGTGTGAATAGCAGTGTTCAGTACAGTTTTAGTAGCAATGTGATTGGTTGTGTGAATAGCAGTATTACTGTGGTTGTGACTCACGTGTTGCGTTTCTCCAGCTGGAACACCTTCCTCTGGAGCTCCTGGTTCTGAGCATTGCAGGCAGACATCCTGCAGACACAGCACAGCACAGCCATTTATCACTTGAGCCATTGATCACTCTACACACTGTGAACCATTCCCACAGCCACTCTACACACTGTGAACCATTCCCACAGCCACTCTACACACTGTGAACCATTCCCACAGCCACTCTACACACTGTGAACCATTCCCACAGCCACTCTACACACTGTGAACCATTCCCACAGCCACTCTACACACTGTGAACCAGCTATCAACCACTCAATACAGCCACCAACCACTCAATACAGCCACCAACCACTCAATACAGCCATCAACCACTCAATACAGCTATCAACCACTCAATACAGCCATCAACCACTCAATACAGCCATCAACCACTCAATACAGCCACCAACCACTCAATACAGCCACCAACCACTCAATACAGCCACCAACCACTCAATACAGCCACCAACCACTCAATACAGCCATCAACCACTCAATACAGCCACCAACCACTCAATACAGCCACCAACCACTCAATACAGCCATCAACCACTCAATACAGCCATCAACCACTCAATACAGCCACCAAGCAGCCATCGAACAGACATGCAAACCCAGGCCACGCGCACACACTCCAGCGAGCGGGGAGTCAGTGCGGAGCTGAGCCTCCCTGAGGGGCTCGTACCGGCTCTCCAGCCCGTCCATGTACTCCTTCTTCTTCTTGCGGCTCTCCTGGGCAGACTGCTTGTTGCGGATCTTCCTGCGGATCTTCTTCAGGATGCGCTCCTCGTACTGCGGGAAGAGGGGGGAGGAGTGAGGAGAGGGAGGAGTGTGTGTGTGTGCGTGTGTGTGTGTGTGTGCGTGTGTGTGTGTGTGTGTGCGTGTGTGTGTGCGTGTGCGTGTGTGCGTGTGAGTGTGCATGTGTGTGCGTGTGCGTGTGACAGTGTGTTACCTTGGTGAGTGGGAGCTGGCTGGGCAGTGTGTGTGTGTGTGTGTGTGTGTGTGCGTGTGACAGTGTGTTACCTTGGTGAGTGGGAGCTGGCTGGGCAGTGTGTGTGTGTGTGTGTGTGACAGTGTGTTACCTTGGTGAGTGGGAGCTGGCTGGGCAGGCTCACTCCCTCCTTGGCCAGCAGTTTCTTCTCATCCTCATTCAGAACCAGCTCTTGAAAGGGCTGCTGGGATTGCTGCTGAGGCTGCTGGGAAGAAACAGACGCTGCTCAAGTAACAGGGAGTCAAACCAGACAACCAGACAATCCGGTAATCCCCACCAGGGACAGAGCCTCCCCACGAGGGACAGAGCCTCCCCACGAGGGACAGAGCCTCCCCACGAGGGACAGAGCCTCCCCACCAGGGACAGAGCCTCCCCACGAGGGACAGAGCCTCCCCACAAGGGACAGAGCCTCCCCATGAGGGACAGAGCCTCCCCACCAGGGACAGAGCCTCCCCACCAGGGACAGAGCCTCCCCACGAGGGACAGAGCCTCCCCACCAGGGACAGAGCCTCCCCATGAGGGACAGAGCCTCCCCACGAGGGACAGAGCCTCCCCACTCCCACTATCCTGCTCTTGAAAATCCTGATGGTAAACAAGCAACAAACCCACAAGAAGTTCACCACCCTGAAGAGGGCTGCTCAGGGTAAACGGATGCATGTCTCTGGAGCCCCCCCCCCCCCCCCCCCCCCGACTCGGGTGCAATTATGTCAGTAATCATGTTTCGTCCCCAGCGAGATGAAAAGCACAGAATTGAACTGATGCAATTACATTCTGAGCACGTGGATTATTATAATGGCAAAGAAACTCATTACAGGATGGTAATCAGAGGGTTTCAGAAAAATCTTCATCATTATTATTTTTTTTGTCACAATCATTAATAATCTCTAAACGATCAGTCACAAATTGAGGGTAAAATTTATAAACAAATTTATAATGTTCCGGCTAGTGCCTTCATCAGAGTACCGTGTCTTCCTATAATCATCCTCCCCCCCACCCCGATCCTTTCCCTGGACAGCGTCTCATTTCGCACTCACCAGCTCGGAGGTGTTGGACAGCAGCAGGTCCTTCACTGTGAGTGGGAACATCTCGAAACCAGCTTGCTGCAGACGCACTCCCAGCCCGGGCTGAGAGAGGAACGAGGAGTCCCAGCCCTCTGAGGAGAGGAGAGGGTTAATAAACTGGAGAGGAGGAGAGAGGGGTGGGCATGTGTATAGTGAGCGTGTATAGCAGTGTGTATGCGTGCATTGTGTATAGCTGTGTGCAGAGTCTATAGAAGCATGTTTGCAGTGTCTATAGCAGTGTGTGAGTGTCTATAGCAGTCTCGTACCCAGGTCGATGGCGATGTCGGGCTCCAGCATGTCCATGGCCTGGGGGGGCTCAGTGCTGGCAGTGCCCAGGCAGGGGTGTTCGATTTGGGTCGGGGCAGGCTGGTAAACGGCCGGGCTGTCGGGGGTCTGGCAGTGCTGCGGACTGTCCAGCTGGTCAGAGTGGGGGTCCTCAGAGATGCCGCTGTCACTCGTGGCCGGTGACCACAAGGGGGAGCTGGACACTGAGTCACCCGCACCCAGCAGGGAGTTGAGGAAATCCTCACTGTCAGGATCTACCAGGAGCTGTGGGGAGAGGGAGTGAGAGAGGGAAGAGGGAGAGAGAGGGAATGAGACAGTGAGAAGGTAGAGAGGAGGTCAGTGTGTAGAAGAGAAAGAGAGACACACAGACAAACACACAGACAGACAGACACACACACACAGACAGACACACAGACAGGCAGACAGACACACAGACAGTTACACAGACAGACAGACAGACACACACACAGACAGACACGCAGACAGACAGACAGACACACAGACAGTTACACAGACAGACAGACAGACAGACAGACAGACAGACAGACGTGCTTGACAGGTCTGCGCTGTGACTCACGTTCTGCTCTGTGATTGGCCAGCCCTGTGCGTTGCCGTGGTGCGCCGCCGCCCCCCCTAAGCCCTCGTTGCGGAGGATCCCGTCCTGCTGGTCGAAGAGGAGGTCGAGCAGCTCCATCCCTCCCAGCTCACAGCCCCCTGACCCCTGGGGGAGAGGAGGAGGGGAGAGGGGTCATCGGAGATCAGCGAGCCCTGCAGCCTTTCACAGCAGGCTGGGTGACAGCTTTAAAACCGGACTCATGCACAGACACTGGGGCTTGCCGGTAAGCACTACTCCTGCACTCAACGTCTGCTATTCAAAACCATTTTTGTTTTGTTATGTTTAAAGATTAGAGGGGCATGACCTATGTCCTCATAAGGTAGCCTGTGTCACACGCTCACACACACGCTCACACACACGCACACGCACACGCACACGCACACGCACAGCACTGTGCCAGCTCCAGATCTATTGCCTTGCTCTGACCAGTCCCAGCCAGAGCCTGTTCCAACAGTGCTGACAGGGGCGCCATCTAGTGTGCAAACAACGCAATAACAGCGTTGAGACATCTGCCTATTCCAATAGGATCAAAGACAAACGGAGAGCCAAATCTTCAACAGAAGAAAAGGACGATCCCTTACAAACGTTACCCGCAGTGAAAGCACAGCAAAGTGTAATAAAGCACAGTGAAAGCGTGGTAAAGCATGGGGAAGCATTGCAAAATGAGAGTGCGGCGTTACTGCGGTAAACCTTTCTAAGGGGTCAGTGCTCATAGTATCAGATGTCAGATAATGGCTTTCAAAGCCCTGGTCAGCACTCCTCTATAGGGAGGGGGCAGGGATACAAGCTGGTTCCAGTTTCCCGTTCCTGCAGCTGGGAGAGAGTCTCTGTCCTGCGCAGAAGCAATGGACTGTGAGCACAAACAAGGGCTGATTAGGAACGGCACAAACAGGGTAATTACTGAGCGATGCCTGATTACTGGGCTGTAAACCAGGGAGCGGTCAAGGACAATGAATCAGGGGTGAGAGAGGAGGAGGATGAGGAAGACAAACCCAACACCCTGAGCCCATGCCTGTCCAATGGCTACTCTGTGCGTTTACCATTACCCCTGGTTTGCCATGATTTTCAGCATGCTTAATCATAGCTCTCTCGGCCATGCTTTCGCTCTCTCTATCATGCTTTCGCTCTCCCCTCACCCCCTCTCCTCATCCTCCTCCCTAACTTCCTCCCTCCTCTCTTACTCCCCTGCTCCTCTCATCTCCCCTCTTCACCCTCCTCTCCCCTTCCCTCTACTAAAACTGCCACCAAGAAAAAGTATAACAATTTTTGCAATATTATTATTATTTTTTTTTTTTTTTGATGGAACCCAACATCTGAAACAGTTCTGTGAAAACCCCTTCCTGTTATTTCAGTGCTGAAGGTATTCTGAGCCGCTGTTTCTACCTCTTTGTGGTCTATTCCACGGATCAAAAAACAGTGGATCAAAAATGCCTTGAACACTGAAATAAAATAAAGAGACCGCACTTGCTTTCAGAGCCGCGGATAATCGCCAGAGTCTCTCTCACAACGCTGTTCTGGAAGAATAAAATGCAAACTCTTTTAATAATGTAGCTGCGAATCCACTGGCCCCTGACAGCAGAGAGTCAGCCTGCTGCTGCTGCAGTGGCAGCTCCTCACTGTAATGCAGTGAGAACCTGGCTTGTGAAATGCTGCCTGACGCTTGTGTGGACCGAGAGAGCGAGCGATGCATTGTTTTGAGTTGAAAGCCGGATTGTTTTTGGAGTGAGGTTGGATTCGTATCAAGATTTAGAGTTTGACCTTTTTATTTAATGAGCATTAGAAACACAAACACAGGGAGCCCCCCCCCCCACACACACACACACAAACACAGGGACCCCCCCCCACACACACACACACAAACACAGGGACCCCCCCCCCACGCACACACACGCACACACAAACACAGGGACCCCCCCCCCCCCTACACACACACACGCACACACAAACACAGGGACCCCCCCCCCCCCCCCCAACACACACACACACACACACACAAACACAGGGACCCCCCCCCCCCACGCACACACACGCACACACAAACACAGGGACCACCCCCCCCCCCAACACACACACACACACACACACAAACACAGGGACCACCCCCCCCCCCCCCCACACACACACGAACATAGGGAAACCCCCCCGCCACACACACACACGAACACAGGGACACCCCCCCCCACGCACACACACACACACACGCGCACATGCACACACAAACACAGGGACCCCCCCCCCCACGCACACACAAACACACACACGCACACACATGCACACACACACAAACACAGGGACCCCCCCCCCCCAACACACACACACACACAAACACACAAACACAGGGACCACCCCCCCCCCACACACACACACGAACATAGGGACACCCCCCCGCCACACACACACACAAACACAAGGACCCCCCCCCCACGCACACACAACACACACACGCACACACATGCACACACACACAAACACAGGGACCCCCCCCAACACACACACACACGCACAAACACAGGGACCCCCCCCCACACACACACACAAACACAAACACAGGGACCCCCCCACACACACACGCACACACGCACAAACACAGGGACCCCCCCCAACACACACACACACACGCACACACACACACACATGTGAAACAAACATACACACAAGTGGCATACACACACACAATCACACACACAGATATAATCACATGTAGCGACACACACACTATCACACACACACACACACACACACACTCACATGTAGCGACACACACACACACACGCACACACACACACACACACGCACACACACACACTCACTGAATCTCAGCTTGCTCACTGTTAGTTTCTCTGCTAGCTCGCTCCTGCACTTTGTACCTACCAGTCCACACATTGCCCTGCTGCTGCTCTGAACAGCAAACACTCCGAAAAGATTTTTTTTCAACCAAAAAAAAAAAGAAAGTTCAAAGAAAAACAAAAAGTTCAAAGAAATAAAAGCCCCCCTCTGTGTAGGACGCTGTCCCTTACCTTCTTCATGGTTTTCCGGTTTGAAGCTCAGGTGAGCGCTCAGATTCGAGTCAGTGTTGTGTGTTTCTGCCTCCCTGATTGATTACCTCTCAGCGCAGCTCAGCTCTCGATCCCCTCTCTCAGCTCACAGGCACACTTCTGAGGTTCAAGATGAAACTCCAACAGGGCAAAAGTGATCTCATCGATTGCAACACCAGGCGTTCCTCCGATTGGCTGAAGCATCTGGAATCCAATGGGGGAGCTCGGAGGGGATTTCTGTTGTGGTTCGCAAACCCCCCCCCCCCCCCATAGGTGGGACAGAATCATGACAGAGAGGGTCCAAAGTTCTCCCCGTCTAATCACTGCGTGAACTCTGACACACTTCTGATACAGAGACTGTTACTTCCCAGAGCAGTGTCTTTATCACCAAGTCCTATCACAATAATATGCGATGTATATTGAAATACAGTAATATATATACATATACATGTTGCGTCAGTACCAGACTGTCTTGCAAAAGAGCTCCTGTCTATTGCCCTGTCTAATCATGCTGTTTCACCCTCACATGCTGAGGACTGAAGCAGCTTCTTGAAGGATCCCAGGGTGTCAGCTTCAACAACATTACTGGGGAGTTTGTTCCAGACCCTCACAGTTCTCTGTGTAAAAAAAGTGCCTCCTATTTTCTGTTCTGAATGCCCCTTTATCTAATCTCCATTTGTGACCCCTGGTCCTTGTTTCTTTTTTCAGGTCGAAAAAGTCCCCTGGGTCAACATTGTCTATACCTTTTAGGATTTTGAATGCTTTAATCAGTAAACCGCATAGTCTTCTTTGTTCAAGACTTTTCAATTCAATTCTTTTAGCTGGTCTGCATACGACATGCCTTTTAAACCCGGGATAATTCTGGTCGCTCTTCTTTGCACTCTTTCTTGCTCTGATGTTACTAACTGCACAGCACGTTGCCCCAAACGAATAGAAGACCACAGAGATGAAGTGTTTAAAACGACACGTGTGGGAAAGTTGACATGAATCCGGTTTGAGATCCCATTTTAATCCCAGTGTATTACACTGAAGAATCATGACCTGCCTGCCTACCTGCCTAGCAGCACCATTACCATGATGTGGTGCATGTTACCAGCGCTTCCACTGTGGTACCATCTGTGCAATGGCAGCCTCATAGCATGGCTACATGTACACAGCATTGCATTGCCACTGTAGTGCCCTTTCTGCCTGTCTGTCTGTCTGTCTGCATTGCAATTGTGATGCCCCTGTCTGTCTGTCTGTCTGTCTGTCTGTATTACAACTGTAGTGCTCCTGTCTGTCTGTCTGCATTGCCATTGCAGTGCCCTGTCTGTCTGTCTGTCTGTCTGTCAGTCTGTCTGTGTGTCTGTCCGCAGTGCCATTATGGTGCCGCTTGGTCCTCGGTTGGTGCCAGCTTTAGGGCTCCAGATTGTTTTATTGCTGTTTATCTGATGAGATGGAGACGGGTTTGGCTCAAAGGTTGAGGTTCGCTGGCAGGGTGATGTGGGTGTGAGTGAGTGCAATCAGGGACAGTTGTGTGTGGTACAGCAGGGCTGGGATCCAGGGAGCAGGCTGGGACTGGGGCAATGCCATGGGTGTGTGTGGTACAGCAGGGCTGGGATCCAGGGAGCAGGCTGGGGCAATGCCATGGGTGTGTGTGGTACAGCAGGGCTGGGATCCAGGGAGCAGGCTGGGTCTGGGGCAGTGCCATGGGTGTGTGTGTGGTACAGCAGGGTTGGGATCCAGGGAGCAGGCTGGGACTGGGGCAATGCCATGGGTGTGTGTGGTACAGCAGGGTTGGGATCCAGGGAGCAGGCTGGGACTGGGGCAGTGCCATGGGTGTGTGTGAATAGTGCGCGGGCTGCTAAAGACATCCCGAGTTATAGGTGTGATAATCTCTGCAGAGGCCCAGGCCTGTCCTGATTGGCTGGGTCCGGTTATTTATGTATTTATTTATTTGTGTATTATTAGAAGCCCTTATCCAGGGCAACTTACAATTGTTACAAAATATCACAGTACAAAGTATCGCATTATAAAATATCACATTGCAGAGTATCATAATACAGATAAGAGCAGCTATGAAAGTGCAATAAAATCAATTCAAGTAAGAGCAAAATAAAGAACACAGTCAGGTATAAGTGAGAGCGAGTTCGACTCAGAGCAGCTTAAACTCATAGTAACTATTTGCTCATATGAGTAAAGTCCAGTAAGAACACATAGTAAGTATGATAAATGGATGAGAATGATTTCCCAGTAAGAGCAATTATAAAAGTCATGCGTACGGATACCTGGAAGAGTAAGATCAAGCACAAGATACAGGAAATATTATGATCAAGAGCAGCAGTAGAATACAGCAAAGTGTGGAGCAGCTCAGTGCAAGCTGATGCAAGTACTGCTACAACTGGGAGCCATATAGTCCAGTATAGCCGAGAGTTGGGAGGTTTACAGATGCTGTCTGTTCAGTGAAATTGTTTACTTAAATGATCTCTTATTTTTTGTTTAAATCAATGTGAACACACAGCACTCAGGGGCCAACTAGCGTTCAAGACAGAACGACGACGTTTCATAGAAATCCACTGTGTGTTTTTTTCTGTAATGTATGTATTTATATTTTAATGGCAGTGCATTGGGATTGTACAGACTGCTAAACCTGAACTGCGTTGTGAAACCAGCCTCCGGGCGCTCTGAACTACTTTGTGAAACCGGTATCTGGGCTCTCTGTACTGCTTTGTAGAACCAGCCTCTGGAATCTCAGAACTGCTTTGTAGAACCAGCCTCTGGAATCTCAGAACTGCTTTGTAAAACCAGCCTCTGGGCTGTCTGTACTGCTTTGTAAAACCAGCCTCCGGGCTCTCTGAACTGCTTTGTAAAACCAGCCTCCGAGCTCTCTGAACTGCTTTGTAAAACCAGCCTCCGAGCTCTCTGAACTGCTTTGTAAAACCAGCCTCCGAGCTCTCTGAACTGCTTTGTAAAACCAGCCTCCGATCTCTCTGAACTGCTTTGTAAAACCAGCCTCCGAGCTCTCTGAACTGCTTTGTAAAACCAGCCTCCGAGCTCTCTGAACTGCGTTGTGAAACCAGCCTCCGGGCGCTCTGAACTACTTTGTGAAACCGGTATCTGGGCTCTCTGTACTGCTTTGTAGAACCAGCCTCTGGAATCTCAGAACTGCTTTGTAGAACCAGCCTCTGGAATCTCAGAACTGCTTTGTAAAACCAGCCTCTGGGCTGTCTGTACTGCTTTGTAAAACCAGCCTCCGGGCTCTCTGAACTGCTTTGTAAAACCAGCCTCCGAGCTCTCTGAACTGCTTTGTAAAACCAGCCTCCGAGCTCTCTGAACTGCTTTGTAAAACCAGCCTCCGAGCTCTCTGAACTGCTTTGTAAAACCAGCCTCCGATCTCTCTGAACTGCTTTGTAAAACCAGCCTCCGAGCTCTCTGAACTGCTTTGTAAAACCAGCCTCCGAGCTCTCTGAACTGCTTTGTAAAACCAGCCTCCGAGCTCTCTGAACTGCTTTGTAAAACCAGCCTCCGAGCTCTCTGAACTGCTTTGTAAAACCAGCCTCCTAGCTCTCTGAACTGCTTTGTAAAACCAGCCTCCGAGCTCTCTGAACTGCTTTGTAAAACCAACCTCCGAGCTCTCTGAACTGCTTTGTAAAACCAGCCTCCTAGCTCTCTGAACTGCTTTGTAAAACCAGCCTCCGAGCTCTCTGAACTGCTTTGTAAAACCAGCCTCCTAGCTCTCTGAACTGCTTTGTAAAACCAGCCTCCCAGCTCTCTGAACTGCTTTGTAAAACCAGCCTCCTAGCTCTCTGAACTGCTTTGTAAAACCAGCCTCCGATCTCTCTGAACTGCTTTGTAAAACCAGCCTCCGATCTCTCTGAACTGCTTTGTAAAACCAGCCTCCTAGCTCTCTGAACTGCTTTGTAAAACCAGCCTCCCAGCTCTCTGAACTGCTTTGTAAAACCAGCCTCCGAGCTCTCTGAACTGCTTTGTAAAACCAGCCTCCTAGCTCTCTGAACTGCTTTGTAAAACGAGACCCTTGGTCTCTGGACTGCTTTGTAAAACCAGCCTCCGAGCTCTCTGTACTGCTTTGTAAAACCAGCCTCCTAGCTCTCTGCTCGCACGCTCGCTTCTGCTGCAGGGGGAGGATCGCACGTCCTGCCGCGCGGGGCACGCCGGGCACGCTACGCACGGGCTACCAGCGGTATAAAAGCGTCTCTGTTGACGTCAGCACTCTCTTCCCTGCCTTTACCAAGTAACTAAGGGCAGTGTTTGGTTTTTTCTGTGAAGATTATCGTCATCAATCCGCCAAAATGGTGAGTGGGAAATGGCTTGTTTTCTTTCAGCTTGAACACCTGAACCCTCTTCCCTCGCTATCGAGGGATATCGAGGAAAGAACGGGTTCAAGAGCCGTACTGTACAAGGATTTAAAAGAGGCGGCGGGGACCGGTGATGGGAGACGTCCAAAATGGCAGCTAGTGTTTTATTGTGTAATGCGACTGCCCGGCTGCGGCGTTATTACACCGCGGCGCGTTCTGCTTTCTGATTTCCAATAGGACTTTGTTGTATTTATATTTTGTAAAGAAAGCGGTTAATGTTGTTCAAAGGGCTTCGGTTTAATTTTACTGTTTTATTTGAGCCGCTCCCTCTCGGCTGCGTAGCGGCGTGTGTTGTGAAGCTTGCCGGCTTGATGGTTTAAAATGGAGTCCAGCTCTGTGTGCTGCGTAGCATCTGCATTATTATTATTAACACGCTTAATTACATCAATTATACTTTCCGTTGACGCGGAGGAATTAAAAACGTCAACGCCCTGTTTGTCTGTCTTTTTTTTAAGCGCATATTAATTTGACACGAGTGAACATGACGTCGTAATATTACTGTTTTTTTAGTGTCAGAAAGACGTTTAAATCTATTTGAGGGTTTTACAAAAATGTCTGTTTTTTTTTGTTTTTTTTTTCCTCCCTCCCAGTTCACATTGCAGTAATTGTGCGGCCTCTCGGTTCGAACCCGTCCACGTGGGCCGGTTGTAGAGACCGGGGTCGACATTTTAAAAAGCGCCCGTCTTGCCTGAAAACAGTCGTCAAAAAACCAGCAGGGACACGCAGATAGACTTGATTCTTGAACAGTAGCCCCGGCTTCTTTATGGGAGACTGTGTTGCGGAGAGGTGGGGGCATTGAAAGCCGGCTCTGTTCTGGGCCCGACTTGGCACACGTTGCGCAGCCCATGCTAGCAGTATGCTGGCCGGCACAAGCGTGTAACTGGACTGTGAAGGATAATCGGCTGCAGCAGCTAAACGCTGCGCTTGGCATTGAATTGGCGTGTTTTAAAAATGAATGCAAGCGCCTCCTGTCGCATGTAGGATGGTGGGTCTGCATGCCGCGGGTGAGGTGGCGTCCTCGCTGCAGTGTCGCGGTGTGCCGATGTGTTGAACCCGTGATTCAGAGCGCTCTCGAAGGCGGGCTGCGGTACTGCAGCCGCGCACTCTTCTATACAACAATGCGGAGCCCTACAAAATGTCTCCTGTCTACTGTCAATAAAGTCGAGTGCGCACAAGCGGGGTTATGTAATATGCGGTGATTGCGTGTAGCTTGGCAGACCGTACAGGATGTGTTTTTCTTTACTTTTTTTTTTTTTTTAAGAACAGGATTCTGCAGCATGTCTGTTGCCGCAGGGCTGCGGTTACATTGCAGTATTACAGAGAAGCCGCTTCATTTTGTAATTTTTGTACCAGTTTCAAAAACCAATATTTTAAATAGAACAATAGTTTTCGTAGACCTCCAAGTCCTATATGATTAAAGGATACGTGTGTTCTGTTTTTATGGAATTGTATTTAGCAGACTGCTCCCTTGAACTGGTTTGTGGCACTAGCCCCAGTCTCCTGACTGACCCCCTCCTCACCCATTCCCTTGCCAGGTGAACTTCACAGTAGACCAGATCCGTGAGATCATGGACAAGAAGTCCAACATCCGTAACATGTCCGTGATTGCCCACGTGGACCACGGCAAGTCCACGCTGACAGACTCCCTCGTGTCCAAGGCTGGCATCATCGCCGGGGCTCGCGCTGGAGAGACCCGCTTCACCGACACCAGGAAGGACGAGCAGGAGCGCTGCATCACCATCAAATCCACGTGAGTGAACCGCACGCCCCTCCACACACGCAAAACAATTAAACAAAACCTCTCAACAGGAGAAAGAAACTTGACTTCAGATGTGGGTTTGCCTTGCGCCTCACTGCCTCTGTGTCGCTCTCCCCTGTGTGTCTCAGTGCTATCTCCTTGTTCTACGAGCTGTCTGAAAAGGACTTGGCCTTCATCAAGCAGTGCAAGGACGGCTCTGGCTTCCTCATCAACCTGATCGACTCCCCCGGGCACGTCGACTTCTCCTCCGAGGTGACGGCCGCCCTGCGTGTCACTGACGGGGCCCTCGTCGTGGTGGACTGTGTGTCCGGTAAGCAGCTTCCTTACCCTCGCAACATCAGCGAGAAATAAAGCAAAACTAGACAGACTTCAGTCAAGGGTGGTTTTGTTTTCTTTAGTGTCTTCAGCAGTGTTTGGATGTAACTTCAAACAGACTATTGTAATATTAAAATGAGTAAACTTGTTGTGAAGCTGCATGTGAAACAGTCAAATGTATTGATTGTGTTTTCCTAGTTGGTGGGAGTACAGGGGGTTAAATAGCCCTGCACTCGCTTGTGATTATCAGATACCATCCCTGCATGGGACGGTGTGTGTTGCACATCAGAAACTCGGTCCAGGCTACTGATGAAGGCATCTAGCTGAGATATTGGTCTGCCTGACTTAAAAGTTCAGCTGTTCTGTTTTTTTTATTTTTTTTATTTGAGCTTCTAGAAGTTCTGGGCGTGTTGCCGTGGGTGACTAATAACCAAGTGGAAACTGCGTACGCTGCACTATCCTCCTAATCGCTGCTTTGACTCCATGCCAGTTGGCGTTTGTACACATTTCTTTTTTCCCCCTGGCGTAATGCACGTGACTCGGAGCAGCCTCTGAGTTTGTATCTTCCCGCTGACCCCCTCCTCTCCGCTCTCCCTGCCCAGGTGTGTGCGTGCAGACTGAGACCGTGCTGCGTCAGGCCATCGCCGAGCGCATCAAGCCAGTTCTGATGATGAACAAGATGGACCGGGCCCTGCTGGAGCTGCAGCTGGAACCCGAATCCCTGTACCAGACCTTCCAGCGCATCGTGGAGAACGTCAATGTCATCATCTCCACCTACGGAGAGGACGAGGGCGGGCCCATGGGCAACATCATGGTGAGTCGGGGTGCGGCGATTTTATATCCTGAAGAGGCTGAAGATCGCAGAATGGCTCTACAATAGTGTGTGGTGTGCTTTAAAACGTCATGGAAACAAACCGATCCCCCTGTCTGTCTGTGTGTGTGTAACTGCTGTACCAGGTGCAACTGGAGGATGACTTGAAACCAAAGTGCTTTGTGCATCCCAAGTGACGGTCGTTTTAGGGAGCGAGTTGAGACTGGACTCACCCTGTCCCCCTTTCCTCTCCAGATCGACCCGGTCGTTGGTACCGTGGGTTTCGGCTCCGGGCTTCACGGCTGGGCCTTCACCCTCAAGCAGTTTGCTGAGATGTACGTGTCTAAGTTTGCTGCCAAGGGAGATGCCCAGCTGAACGCGACCGAGCGGGCCAAGAAAGTGGAGGACATGATGAAGAAGCTGTGGGGAGAGAGGTGAGGAGGAGGAGGAGGGGCCTTCAGGGCTGGGAATGGGGAGAATCAACAGGATTTCAAAACCGCACACCCTGCTTTCACAGACCTTGATTAGCACTAATCCTGGACTGCAATGTTGTAGGTACTGTCGTTTGATTGCTGCTAATCAGGGGCTTGTGAAACAAGCCATATGTTCTCGACTACATTTTCCGCAAGACAACCTGTAACTTGTTAAAAGTTTCAGACCCCTGTTGAAAAGCAGTCTGATTGCAAAGTGTCGCACTCCAGTGCCAGTCTGTGGATTGAAGCGTGTATAAGTAACTGGCTTCCTTGGGCTATAATACATTAGGGTGGCTTTCTGTGGAAGTGTACAGTGTTTGTATGAGGGTTGCATTTGAGTTGGCGGTGCGTTTACACCATAGAGCACAGCAATGCCTAAATACAGGAGCAGTGGTCTCTCCACTTCTTTGGTTACAGATAGTGTAAAAATAGAAGTTCAGTATGCCTTTTCAGACCACCGTATGAAAATCACTTTAGCAGGCAGCATGGAGACAATCCTGAAAGATGATCACCCCCTGTAGAAAATAGCAAGCTTGCGTTACAGGCCATGCAAGCGACACGAGAGCTTTTAGATGAGAAACCCCCTCAGTGTCTCCCCTGTCTGTGGAAAGGCTGGGAGTGTGAACCCCATCTCTCTGCCCTCTAGGTTCTTCGACCCGTCCAACGGCAAGTTCAGCAAGTCGGCCACCAACGCAGACGGCAAGAAGCTGCCCAGGACCTTCTCCCAGCTGGTGCTGGACCCCATCTTCAAGGTGAGCCCTGCCAAGAACACATTGAGCAACACAGTCATAGGGCTGCCCGTCCACAGCAGGGCTTGTGTCTGCAGATGATGACTTCAAACATTCTTCACTTTGACCTGACTGTCTAGTGATGAGACTCTTCAGTCTGATGCCAGCACACTCACGGGTGCCTCAGTTAATACCACTTCAAAAGGGACGGAGGTCAGCAGCCTTTTGGCTTGCTGAGGTTTCTAAATGGGTTGAGTTTACAGTCAAACACACTGAAGAGAGGCCACCTTCTGGGCTCTAGCCCGCTCTAGTTTATTGTAAATAACAATTGATACACATGTGGAAAAGTGAACTGACCAACTCGGTGACTTTGAGAAATTAACTTTGGGCTTTGGAGGTTAATAGTTGCTTGATATCCTTTGGGTTTGATGTCCTGTAGTTTTAATCTCTTCCTCCTCTGCCTGTCAGGTGTTCGATGCCATCATGAACTTCAAGAAGGAGGAGACCGCCAAGCTGATTGAGAAGCTGGAAATCAAGCTGGACAGTGATGACAAGGAGAAGGAAGGCAAGCCCCTGCTGAAGGCAGTGATGAGGCGCTGGCTGCCTGCCGGCGAGGCTCTGCTTCAGATGATCACCATCCACCTGCCCTCCCCCGTGACGGCTCAGAAGTACCGCTGCGAGCTGCTGTACGAGGGACCCGGCGACGACGAGGCTGCCATGGGTACGAGACTGCGCCCCAACACTAGAAAGTGATTCCTTTAGCCAGGGTAGACAGAGGCTGCTCCCCAACACTGCAAAGTGATTCCTTTAGCCAGGGTAGACGGAGGCTGCGCCCCAGCACTGCAAAGTGATTCCTTCAGCCAGGGTAGACGGAGGCTGCTCTCCAGCACACATTGCAAAGGGATAGATGGAACGCTTGAGAGACCGCTCATTTATTCAAGGGGGTCCCGACAATAGATGGCAGCAAAAAATAACGTGTTATAAAATCAGTGGCAAAAAGAAACATCATTCAAATGGGACAAAAAAAAAACCCCACTTGAAAACAATCCTAAAGTAATGTAGAATAAAAGCATACAGAAATGTGAACAGTAACCCAGTACTGGTGGGGGAGCACAGCAGAAACTCTATACGCGGTCGTGTGTTCAGTCTGCTACTGCCAGCTGCATGCACAGCCTGGTGAACTCTGTACACACAGCATGAACCCATCTGTACAGAGACTGCATCAACACTCCCTGTACAACACATTGCTCTGGGTGGGCACAGAAAACTAAACTATATACACTCCACAGAAACACTACATGCATGGCCTTTGAAATACTGTACCCTGCCATCTGTACAGACAACAAACTCTTGCATAGACTCTCCTCCCTGACTCTCTCTCTCTCTCTCTCTCCCTGTCCAGGTATCAAGAACTGCGACTCCAAGGGCCCCCTGATGATGTACATCTCCAAGATGGTGCCCACCACTGACAAGGGTCGCTTCTACGCCTTCGGCAGAGTGTTCTCTGGCACCGTGTCCACCGGGCTGAAGGTCAGGATCATGGGACCCAACTACGTGCCTGGCAAGAAGGACGACCTGTACATCAAGCCAATCCAGAGGTGAGGGGGTCATCCGGGGGACCCAAACATTGAACTAATGGGGAACTCAAAATCCTTCATGCATTGTCTTTTTTTTTTTTTTGTCTTAATGCTTTTTAGACCAGTGTAATGGAGTGCTGTCTACAGCCACCCAGCTATACAGAATTCCTGGGGAAAACCCTGAATAAATCTAAGTGACTCGGTAGTGCTAAATTTGATATGCTTGAATTCAATGACGAAAGTGTAAGACTTAGTCTAACTTTATTTTTTTTTTTTTTTTTTTTTCATATTGGTATAAACTGCCTCGTGTGGGTTTAAGTAAAGTGATCTGAAACCCATTAATCTACAAAATCTAACCTTTACAGCCTTGGATAACTTGGCTCTTTCATTCCTGTCCAGTGGAGCAGCCCCCTAACCTCTCCTCCTCCTCCTCCCCGCTCTCCTCAGGACCATTCTGATGATGGGGCGCTACGTGGAGCCCATCGAGGACGTGCCCTGCGGCAACATCGTGGGTCTGGTGGGTGTGGACCAGTACCTGGTGAAGACCGGCACCATCACCACCTTCGAGCACGCCCACAACCTGCGCGTCATGAAGTTCAGCGTGAGCCCCGTGGTGCGCGTGGCCGTGGAGGCCAAGAACCCTGCCGACCTGCCCAAGCTGGTGGAGGGGCTGAAGAGGCTGGCCAAGTCGGACCCCATGGTGCAGTGCATCATCGAGGAGTCCGGGGAGCACATCATCGCCGGAGCCGGGGAGCTGCACCTTGAGATCTGCCTCAAGGATCTGGAGGAGGACCATGCCTGCATCCCGATCAAGGTGAGCACAGTGGAGCGGGGAGCACCGTCCCGGCTGGGGGGGGGGGGGGGTAATGCCATGTCTTTAAAATCAGGGGAGTTCCTCTACAAGGATGTAGAATTGACACCAACCCTGAGTTTGTTTGCAAATGTAAACCCTGTACTCTGCTTGCACAATGCACGGGTACACTGTTCTTGGTAAATTCTCTGCACTTGCTGGAATGCACAGCATGGGCACTTTTTAGGATTAGCTTTATGTATTTGTACACACCAAGGGAACGCACAGCTCTGTAACCCAGTTCACACGACCAGAGCAGTGCAGGATCGCGTTGTGAATGCCAATTGTGTGTTGAGTCTGCATTCAGGTTGTTTGGACAGGGTCTAGTTTTACTTTGAGGGTTTCCTATAGTGACACTCTCTTACATTGTTACCAAACTACACAGTGAATTGACTAGTTTGCCAGATACTTTCTTGACTAATTTGTAAGGTAATGCGTCTTCTGTGCTTGTCATTTCATATAAGACTCTCTTCAAAGTTGTGAGGGATAAATGTGTTTAACATTCCTGTCTGACTCTCTCCTCTTTCCCCCTCTGCAGAAATCTGACCCAGTCGTCTCGTACAGAGAGACTGTGAGCGAGGTTTCTGACCAGATGTGCCTGTCCAAATCCCCCAACAAGCACAACCGCCTGTACATGAAGGCTCGCCCGTTCCAGGACGGGCTGGCCGAGGACATCGAGAAGGGGGACGTGACCGCTCGGCAGGAGCTGAAGGCCCGCGCCCGCTACCTCACCGAAAAGTACGAGTGGGACGTGACGGAGGCCCGCAAGATCTGGTGCTTCGGGCCCGACGGCACTGGCCCCAACCTGCTGGTGGACGTCACCAAGGGGGTGCAGTACCTCAACGAGATCAAGGACAGCGTGGTGGCAGGGTTCCAGTGGGCATCCAAGGAGGTGAGCTGGGGGCTGCTGCAGGCAGTCAGTGTGTGCACTGTGTCTTCCGTTCCAGGTGACCTGGCTTAGCTGAATTACTGTGGGGATGCATTCCCAAGCGGATTTGCTTTTCTGACTCCTCCTCTTTTTACCCTGTCAGGGCGCTCTGTGTGAAGAGAACATGCGTGCCGTGCGCTTCGATATCCACGACGTGACCCTGCACACGGACGCCATTCACCGCGGGGGCGGACAGATCATCCCCACAGCCAGGAGAGTCCTGTACGCCTGCCAGCTCACCGCCCAGCCCAGACTCATGGAGCCAGTCTACATGGTGGAGATCCAGGTGAGAGATGTGCAGGGCACCTTCTCTATCTCTACACAGTTGAATTGGGGATGTGAGTGCTCCTGACTGGTTCTGTAGGGTGCTTCTCTTGGTATATGAATATTGAAGCCTGTATTCCCATCTCCCCCTCAGTGCCCAGAACAGGTGGTGGGAGGAATCTACGGCGTGCTGAACAGGAAGCGTGGCCACGTGTTTGAGGAGTCCCAGGTGGCTGGTACCCCCATGTTTATCGTCAAGGCTTTCCTGCCTGTCAACGAGTCCTTCGGTGAGTGTCAGTCCAGCAGCAATGGGGGGTTCAGGGCAGCGGTCAATCCATTTGCGCTTTTCCAGGGAATTCATTTTTAAAAGGGTTTGATCTCAACCCTGGTGCTTGCTGTTCTAAACATTGACTTGGTGATAGAAAAATGTTCAGATTTTTACTAAATTTACGGTAAGTAAAACTAGTGTTAATTGTGGGGGCTTTTATTGTGTTGGGATACAGAAAGAATGTTTAACAGGTTTGTTTTGAGATGCAATAAACAGATACATACCTCTTTTTAAATTGCTGCCTGAGTTGAACAGCTACTGTTTGTTCGTTTCACAAGAACACATTTCACATCCGACCATGTTAACTCTTCAATATTTACCAAAGCAGACTTTCTCCAGCGATGTAGCTTCTGATAATTTTACTCATTTTGTGAACTGCAAAAGTTATCTAAATGTAATGCATGAAATTACGTAAATGCAGCTTTTGTTTTTCTCTCTCAAATGAATGTGGTTCTCGACTCGTCTCCAACGTCTTGCACCCTCTCTCTCCTTCCAGGTTTCACCGCTGACCTGCGCTCCAACACCGGCGGGCAGGCCTTCCCTCAGTGTGTGTTTGACCACTGGCAGATTCTCCCCGGAGACCCCAGCGACAGCTCCACCAAGCCTTTCCAGGTCGTGGCAGAGACCCGCAAGCGCAAGGGGCTGAAGGAGGGCATCCCGGCCCTGGACAACTACCTGGACAAACTGTAAACTGACCACGAGAGAGAGAGACCAACCACGCCTGATGGACTATTTGCAGATCTGAAATTATTAATAATGAATCTTTAAAAAAGAGGAAAAACTTGCCAAAAACATGCAAAGAGAAAATAACAATAAAAAAAAATGAGTAACTGTAACCTGTCATTTTGACTTTTTTTTTAATTTATTTTATTTTGGGTTTTTTGAGGAACGGAGGGAGAGGAGAATTGTTGCTGTATTATAATGGCAACAAAAAATCTGAATCTGTATATATCCTGATTCCCTCGCAACAGTTGGCTGCTTTTGATTTATATTTTAAATAAAGTGGGATGCCTGCTTGCTTAATGGTGACAAACTTAAATTCCTCTGAGAAAACACTGCATTTCTTTTATTTGGCTTCAGTCAGTTTGATTCTTGACGTGAGGTTTGTTTTGCTCCGTTCTAGTGGTTGCCTCCCCTCCTCGACACTAACGGCCGCTCTAGAGGGACCCCACTTTGCCTTTTCCTCTAACCACAACGAGACTCGCTCGAGTGGGAAGTGAACGAGGCTCTGTGGATTTGCTGCTGCTTGTAAACCAAGCTGTGTGTGTTGTATCTTTAAGCCACCTGCAGAGGGCAGTATGTATTGCAAGGATACACTGGGGGTCAGACAGTTCGTTCACAGTGGGGAAATAATGACCAATAAACTTAAGATGGTGTCTATACGTATGTGTCTGTCTCCATTCTTAATGTGGGTGTAGAGGACATGGTATGGAGACGTGTTTGTTTTCCCTGGACATCAGTTGGGCCACGTCCTATAAGATGAAGATCCAAGACTCGCTCACCCTGGCGTCTGAGCCCTGCGCAGGTACCGCCTGTTCAGCAGCGCCAGGATTTAAATCTTGTTTAACTGAAAATGCCTGTGTGTTGTCCTTAAATTCTCCCACCCTGGCACTTTCCTCCCTTCTACACCAACTATCACTGTGCCAAATGGCAGGAAAACTAATGCTAGGTATTAAACTGTTGTGCAGGTGGTGAAGGAGAACTCTGTCTGCAAATCCCCTAGTAGTGCATGCTGTGCTATTACTTCAATACTGAGGACTGCTGTGGCTGTGTTTAGTGAATGAGTGTGCTGCGGATTTAACCATTTCATGCATGGCAGCCTCCTGGGAAGACCAAACTCTTCCAGACTTCATGTGGGAGACACAAATGCATGATTGCCTCGTACGTCCCTTTTTTTTTTTTTTTTTTTTTTAAAAGCCTGAA
Source organism: Acipenser ruthenus (assembly GCF_902713425.1). Taxonomy (NCBI): domain Eukaryota; kingdom Metazoa; phylum Chordata; class Actinopteri; order Acipenseriformes; family Acipenseridae; genus Acipenser; species Acipenser ruthenus. The sequence continues at coordinate 8,536,651 of NC_081237.1, forward strand.
AGTGTTGAACAAAAAAGGGAATTTCTGATTTTGGAAGGGATTAAGAGCCATGTCTAATAATAAAAAGCACAGGCAACATCTATAGTTTATATTTTTAATGTATATGTACAGATCTTAAACTCACAAAGCAGATGCAAAATACAGACGCTACGTTCACTTGAACACATTGATCATATTAATTATTAGTCATTTATTTTTACATTCGTTCAAGATAGTCTTTAGTACTTTTGGTGGCCGTGTGATTAATAGTTTTTATTTTACAATTTGGTTTACATTACCAGTCATTTTTTTATTCCACCAAAGTGGAATTCAGTCCACACTGAAGTTGCAGATACATTCTTAATGATAAAAAAAGAAATGAAATGCTGCTTCTTCATATTAACTCCCTAATCTCTGGGGTTCCACCACCTCGCCCCTACAGGGGTGCACCTGTACCAGATCCGCTCAATCATTGAGGAGATGTTACCAACACAGACGTGGACTCCCCTCCCAGGACAGAACCGTTTGAGCTGTTCCAGGTTCACTCTGCTGGTATTTCACTGAAAGCTAACTGCTGTGTTTGTTTCACATTTACAGAGGCTCATTAATGAGCCACCGCACACTTTCTTAATGACGCACGGAGCACACAGTGATAAGTGAATACCTCAAAACAAACAGCACCAAAGCAATCGCTGTGTCTCCTCCGAGTCACGTGATGAAAGTGCATTTTCACCATGACTAGGAGAGCAAGTGCAGGCAGAGCAGTGCACAAGCCAAACACAGTTCAGTGGAGGAAGCTTCCTGTTGTTTTAATCACTTGAATGAAGTGCGAATGATTCTTCACCCCCCCCCCCCATTCCCGAGACAAACACAGCACAGCGTCCAGGTTTCCTCCGTTTTATAACTCAGAGTTTTCTTTTGAAACTGACAGAGATGCACCAGAGCAGCAATGGGAAGCTTTGTGTGAACGTGGGAATGTACAAGCCGAGCTCCGGAGAGAACGCTGCTTAGGGAGCCGTGGGCTTTTTGTTTTGTTATATAATGTTAGTGATGAGGAACAGCAAGACTGCACCGGACCATTTCTGTACTTCTCTCAGCCTCTCCGTGTCTGTGTGTAGAAGATGAGCTCTGGTATCTCAGCCCCTCTCCTCCCAGCCCCTCTCAGTCTCTCTCCTCTCTCCTCCCAGCCCCAGTCTCTCTCCTCCCAGATCCTCTCAGTGTCTCTCCTCTCTCCTCCCAGCCCCTCTCAGTGTCTCTCCTCTCTCCTCCCAGCCCCTCTCAGTGTCTCTCCTCTCTCCTCCCAGCCCCTCTCAGTGTCTCTCCTCTCTCCTCCCAGCCTCACTCCTCCCAGCCCCTTTCCTCCTCTCTCCTCTCAGCCCCTCTCAGCCTCTCTCCTCCGAGCCCCTCTCCTCCTCCCAGTCTCTACGTGTCTATGTGTAGAAGATGAGCTCTGGTATCTCAGCCCCTCTCAGTCTCTCTCCTCCCAGCCCCTCTCAGTCTCTCTCCTCCCAGCCCCTCTCAGTCTCTCTCCTCTCTCCTCCCAGCCCCTCTCAGTGTCTCTCCTCTCTCCTCCCAGCCCCTCTCAGTCTCTCTCCTCTCAGCCCTTCTCCTCCCAGTCTCTCCGTGTCTATGTGTAGAAGATGAGCTCGGGGATCTGCCCATCCTCTACCGAGGTTCCGTTGTTGTTCCCGGCCGCGTAGCAGAATGTGAAGCAGGTCTTGGTCCCGGTGGTGGAGGCCTCGTGGATCACCTTCCGCAGTCCCTTCGTACCGTAGTGAGAGTCCGGGCCCTGCGACAGAACCACAGACACGTCAGAACCACACTGGAGCAAACACACCTATCAGAACCACGCAGAGCATCAGAACCAGAGCCCGGGCCCTGGGGCAGAACCACACAGAGCTATCGGAGCCACTAAGACATCGGTGTAGTTTAGTCCCTTGCCTGCTTTAGCTCCCTTCCTCCCTGTGTAGTTCCCCCCGTCTCTCTAGCTCCCCCTGGTGCTGGTACCTTGAGCGTGGCGCAGGCGGTGTAGTTGACGTTGGGCAGGATCTCGACCGGCTCCTTGAACATCACGCGGAAGGTGCTGGCCGTGCCGTCGCAGCTGAAGCCTGTGTCGTTCTGACCCAGAGCCGTGTTACTGTCCGTGTGGATGATCTGGAACCACGAGGAGAATCACAACAGGGATCAGTGCAGACCGGCTCTCCCGCCCCACACGTCACTAACACGGACACGGTTCACTCCTCTTACCTGGATATTGACCTGGTAGTCCGTGGGCCCGTGGATCGAGCCATACAGGCCGAACCCGACCACGAATATCCTGCGATTCACCGAGAACCTGCCGGGAGAGAAAGGGTTAACATGAGTGAGTGTGTCCAGTGTGTGCAGTGCAGTGTGTCAGTGTGTATGGTGCAGTGCAGTGTGCACAGTGTGTATGGTGCAGTGCAGTGTGTCCAGTGTGTTCAGTGCAGTGTGTAAGCGTGTATGGTGCAGTGCAGTGTGTCAGTGCAGTGCGTATGGTGCAGTGCAGTGTGTCAGTGTGTATGGTGCAGTGCAGTGTGCACAGTGTGTATGGTGCAGTGCAGTGTGCTCAGTGCAGTGTGTCAGTGCAGTGCGTATGGTGCAGTGCAGTGTGTATGGTGCAGTGTGCTCAGTGTGTCAGTGTGTATGGTGCAGTGCAGTGTGCTCAGTGCAGTGTGTATGGTGCAGTGCAGTGCAGTGCGTCAGTGGCTCAGTGAGTTACCGGATGCGGTCGCTCGTCCCGCTGTACCCCCAGCGACTCTCCACCTGCTGGAAGCGGTTGATGTTGCACTCCTTCCCCCGCAGGCAGCACCGCGGCCGGTCGATGAACTCCACGCGTGGCTTCGGATTCACCGTGAAGTGCAGGAAGAGACTGACCACCTCCCTGTCCGTGAGAATACCCGACTGAGCCGGGCCTGGGGGGGGGTGGGAGGGGGGGCACTGTGAACACACAGGCACTGCAGCGCGTGAAGTCCACACTGCTTCACATTAGAGACTGACCACCTCCCTGTCCGTGAGAATACCCAACTGAGCCAGGCCTGAGGGGGGCACTGTGAACACACAGGCACTGCAGCGCGTGAAGTCCACACTGCTTCACATTAGAGACTGACCACCTCCCTGTCCGTGAGAATACCCGACTGAGCCAGGCCTGGGGGGGGCACAGTGAACACACAGGCACTGTGAACACACAGGCACTGCAGCGCGTGAAGTCCACACTGCTTCACATTAGAGACTGACCACCTCCCTGTCCGTGAGAATACCCGACTGAGCCAGGCCTGAGGGGGGCACTGTGAACACACAGGCACTGCAGCGCGTGAAGTCCACACTGCTTCACATTAGAGACTGACCACCTCCCTGTCCGTGAGAATACCCGACTGAGCCAGGCCTGAGGGGGGCACTGTGAACACACAGGCACTGCAGCGCGTGAAGTCCACACTGCTTCACATTAGTTCACTGCTGCTGCTGCTGCTGCTGAATTAGCCACAGCGGACAGACATCAAGCTCAGGTGTCTTATTTGACAGTAAAACCAGGAATGGATCAAACTGCTATGCAATGGGAGTCTTATTTCCATCCCTGTTAGCAGTAGCAGTAGTATTGGAAACTAAACTGAAGAGTGGACTTAAACACAACCCCACACTCAACGCAAGCCCCGCACTCAACACTCAGCACACACCCCCCCTCAGCGCACGCCCCGCACTCAACACTCAGCGCACGCCCCCCCTCAGCGCACGCCCCGCACTCAACACTCAGCGCACGCCCTCCCTCAGCGCACGCCCCCCCTCAGCGCAAGCCCCGCACTCAACACTCACGCTCCGCACCTGCGGCGAACTCCTCGATGGTCATGAGCGGGAAGCGGATGAGGGGCAGCGCCTTGCCCAGGACACGACGCTTGTTCTCGGGGCTCGGCTGCAGCTGCTGCCTCTGGGACTCTGCGTCCGACCAGCGACTCACCGCCGTGAAGAGACGGACCTCCCGAATACCCAGCGTGTCCCGCTCCAGCACCGCCATCAGCGTGTCTGAGAGAGAGGGGCAGGAAAGAGCTTACTTTGAGAAGCAGCGTGCCCCGAGGACGACAGCAGGGCGGCTCAGCGGTGTGAGAGGAGGGGCTGGCTGAGCTCTCACCCAGGTCGATGTCTGTGAAGCCCTCTGCGTTGATGGCGTCAGACGTGTTCTTGTCGATGTTCTCCAGGCAGAGGCTGGCCAGCTGGGGCTCGTCGAACAACCGGGCCTGGAGCAAGAGACACAACACACAACACAGTGAGACACACACACACAACACAGCCCTCCCTCTCACTCCTCCCCCCTCACCTGTGTGAGCAGCATGAAGGCGTTGTCCGCTCTCAGGTTCTTCTTCAGGAACTCCACGCAGTGGGCCTCCAGTGCCGGCACTGCGTACTTCTTAGCCGTGTACAGCGTGGTCATCACCGTCTCCGGCCCGATCTGCACCTCGTCCGAGTACAGGAACCTGCGAGCGGGGAGAGAACACACACACACCTAGAACCAGGGAGCAGGGAGAGAACACACACACACCTAGAACCAGGGAGCAGGGAGAGAACACACACACACACCTAGAACCAGGGAGCCCAGCCAGGAACCTGCGAGCGGGGAGCGAACACACACACACCTAGAACCAGGGAGCCCAGCCAGGAACCTGCGAGCGGGGGAGAGAACACACACACACACACCTAGAACCAGGGAGCCCAGCCAGGAACCTGCGAGCGGGGAGCGAACACACACACACCTAGAACCAGGGAGCCCAGCCAGGAACCTGCGAGCGGGGAGAGAACACACACACACACCTAGAACCAGGGAGCAGGGAGAGAACACACACACACCTAGAACCAGGGAGCCCAGCCAGGAACCTGCGAGCGGGGAGAGAACACACACACACCTAGAACCAGGGAGCCCAGCCAGGAAGCTGCACTGCTGCACCTCCGCAGGGATGGAAATCAGACTCCCACTGCACAGACGTTTGATCCATTCCTGGTTTTAAGACGAGTTCGGGGTGCAGGGTCAAGTAAGTTCAGGGGACAGTTAGTTTAAAGTGCAGTAAGTATTAGTGGTTAGGGGACGGGGAGCAGTGTGTTAAGGGTTAGTGGTTAGGGGTGCAGGGTGTTGGGGTGCAGGGGTTAGGGGTGCGGTGTGTTGGGGTGCAGAGGTTAGGGGTTAGGGGTGCGGTGTGTTGGGGTGCAGGGGTTAGGGGTGCGGTGTGTCGGGGTGCAGGGGGGTCTCACTTGAGCAGGGCGAGGAAGGCCGCTGGCTCCACGTCTGGCAGCTCGATCTCAGTGGACGTTGTCGCCATTCCCCCGTTGAACATTGCATCGAACACAGCGCTGCCCACCGCTAGCACAAACCTGGAACAGGGCAGAGACACGGGCACAGGGTTACAGGGGTACACAAACACAGGGCTACCTACACAGAGCTTAAAAAACACAAACTTGTCACCTTGTTGTTCTTAAGACAGAAAATGCCATCTCAGTAGACTAACTCAAACACATTGAAAACGGCATGCAATACAATAGAGAATACTGGGGCTGATCTAAACACACACACACACACACATATATATATATATACACTGTACTGTGTACTGACTTCGCTCCCAGGATTGTACACAGTCACAGGGAGGGAGGGAGAGAGAGAGCAGCGGCGGTCGGATTCCAGAAATGGTTCAGCAACCGCAGTGCCTCCTCTATTGTCAATACTGAGAGACACGCTTCCTTTACTTTAGCGTCAAAAATAATTACTGCTGTTGATTTGATAAACCGCCCCCCTCTACAATAACAACAACAATAATAATAATAATAATAATAATAATAATAATAATAATTCCTGTTACCGGTATGCCCAGATTCAGTAAACCCAGTGTACACCGACAAGATTATTTACACATTCGTATTTATCAACTAATCTTAAAATAAAAAAAAGATAGATTCTGAGTTTTAATGAAATTATTAATACTGTCAGACAGACACTCTGCAGGGCACAACGCCACAGCTAGCAAGCAAACATGAGAGATGAAGTGATTAGACACCGACACAGCGGGACCAGCCCATGCGTTAACAAGCATCCGTATACTGACCCAGTCAGCTAGCGCGCTGCCCACCGAACCCCGTCTGCCGCATATGTACTATTATTATTATTATTATTATTATTATTATTATTATTACTATTATTATTATTATTATTATTATTATTATTATTGTTGTTGTTGTTGTTGTTGTTGTTGTTGTTAAAGGCGCAGCTGGCCTCGGTCCCTCCCTCCCTGTGTGCCGGGCCGGTGCTGCCTCCGCTCCCCCTCAGGTGATTGCTTACCTGTGCGCGGGTATCCTCTGCATTCCCATCCCCTTGCCCACCAGAAAATGCACGTCGCTGAGCACCTCGGTGTTGAAAAGGAAGGCGAACCTCTCCTTCACCGTGCTTTTGGTAGCCTGCCAGTTATACACGGGCTCCCGGTAAACGAGCACCGAGGCCGCCTCTACCCCGGCCCCCGCCGGCTGCTGGGGGGGACTGGAGGGCACTGTCACCGGGTTAGCCGCAACTGCGCCGCCGCTGCCTCCGACCGGGCCCAGCTGGGGGTTAAAGTTACTGGCGCGCCCGGATCCCCCTGCCGCCGCCGCCGCCGCCGGGGCGGCTCCCCCGTTGCTGGTAGCCGAGGCGTGGGCGCTGTTGCTCGGGAGGACGTTGCCGAGCGGTCCTGGGATGGACACGTTGAGACACGGAGCGCCGCCGCCGCTCCCTCCCGCAGCCATCTTGGATTTAGGAGATTGCAGCAAGGCGAGCTGGAGAAGAGAGCAGCGCCGCATGAGAGAGGCGAAGCGGGGGGACCCGGGGCGGGGGGACCGGGGGGACCGGGGGACCGGGGGGACCGGGGGGACCCGGGGCGGGGGGACCGGGGGGAGCGGGGGGACCGGGGGCGGGGGGACCGGGGGGACCCGGGGCGGGGGGAGCGGGGCGGGGGGACCGGGGGGACCGGGGCGGGGGGACCGGGGGGACCCGGGGCGGGGGGAGCGGGGCGGGGGGACCGGGGGGACCGGGGCGGGGGGACCGGGGGGACCCGGGGCGGGGGGAGCGGGGCGGGGGGACCGGGGCGGGGGGACCGGGGGGACCCGGGGCGGGGGGAGCGGGGCGGGGGGACCGGGGGGACCGGGGGCGGGGGGACCGGGGGGACCCGGGGGGACCGGGGGCGGGGGGACCCGGGGCGGGGGGACCGGGGGAGCGGGGGGACCGGGGGGACCCGGGGGGACCGGGGGCGGGGGGACCCGGAGCGGGGGGAGCGGGGCGGGGGGACCGGGGGGAGCGGGGGGACCGGGGGGACCGGGGGGTATTTATTATAGCACGTGTGGGGGTATGTGTAGAAATGCATGCTCTCTTTGTTGTGGTGTTTATTTTATTGGGGATATGTTCGCAATGTGGGTGTGGGGTGGGGGGGGGGGGGGGGGGGGGTGACGCTGATCTCTCAATCATGATGTCATATTTTGAGGCTGTCTGTATCAACCGCAAGAGAAGCAGCGATGCTGTCAAAACACCCGACCCCTGTGCAAATATTATTATTATTATTATTTATTTATTTATTTCTTACAGCAGACGCCCTTATCCAGGGCGACTTACAATTCTTACAAGATATCATTATTTGTATATACAGTTAGCCATTTATACAAATATAAAATAAATAAACCACATTTGTTTATTATTATTATTATTATTATTATTATTATTATTATTATTATTATTATTATTATTATTATTATTGTAATGTTTGTAAGCTGTTTCCTTCGGCTGTGTCGTGGATTGGGCTGTGTGTGGATTGTGTGTTTTTTACAGATAATAATAACAGTGGTAAATCTGGCCTTAAAGGAAATGCGTGTTCTTAACATTGTCACCTGAATTCAGACCCCTTTAAATTGCTCAGTATGTTGAATTCACATATTAAATGGAATAATATGTCGGCACTGTTTTTATCATAATAGACAAACCCCCCCAAACCGAAATGTTAGCAGTGTGTGTGTGTGTATTGTGTTACATGTCATTTATGCTGCAGTGCACTCGTTAAACACATTTGGGAGAGTGGGTGGGTGGGCGCGCACCTGGGTCAGACATAACATTTTAAACATTGGGACGGGGTGTTGATAAACCCCGGCACACAGAAACCATTCCCGAAGAGCCGATTGGTTAAAACTCTCCCCCTTGAAAACGTGAAACTGAACGCCAGCTTCTTGATAGGTCAGAGGAGCGTGTGGATTTTTTTTTTTTTCTACAGCCAACCAATTACATCACAGGAAACAGCGTGGTTTTTACGCACCGGTTTTTTAATTGGGAAGGAATGGACCATTCAGAACGTGCCATTGCCTACAGGAGCCAATCAGCGACCGGAGACAGTCTAACCCAGTTTCACTCAAGGGTGGTTGAGAGCAGAGGCTTGATCGAAGAGGCGAATTTTTTCCAAGAGGTAATTAAACACCAAAGTCTTTGTTTAATAACGTTTAATTAAACGTGTTCCGTGCACCGAGTGCGGTGCTAATTGACCTGTCGTGCGTTCACGATGTAAACCGCGCAAAATGCGAATTATTTTACGGTTAAAAACAAACAAACAAAGCAGCAGTCCGGTTGCTAATTGATGTTACAGTGTAATAAAGACTCTGTGTTGAGGTGCGGCGCTACGCAATACACACTGCACAAAACCAGCCTGTTAAAACTGACATAACGTTCAAGCATGTTAGAAAAAACTTTTATTAGTATTATTATTATTATTTGAAATATATACACAAAAAAAAAAAAAAATCTTCATAAATGCAGACGTTTCGACTGACGAAATTGAAGACGATCCCGTACATTACTAGCGGAACCCCCTTTTTTTTGTGATTGGTTGTATTCAGTTGGTTCTGTGCGAGTATTGATTAATGCTGCACCCGTGTCTGCTGCGTGTCGGAATGTGACGTCGTTTTTCTGCACAGGGACTCGGCCGCCGTGCAGTGATGTCACAGAACACTAAGCACCACAATGCGGGCCCCGCGTGAGTATGACGAGCAGTTCTGGGGTTTATTTCAGAGCTTGTTTGAGGTGTTGTGCACGTCACAGGGTCATGTTTGGTTCTGCACAAGGAGTTTCTTTTATTAGGTCGCCTGTGGTCTCTCTCGACCCCCGTGCAAAAGCGAGAGCTTCATTGTGTAGCTGAGTTAGTGGCAGCGCTGTGCTATAGCAGAGAGACACCTCACGCTGTGTTGCAGGGCCCTGCCTGCGCGGAGCCAGGCTCTGAACGGGGGAGTGAAGCTGGAGCAGAGAGAGGGGCCTCCCCGAGGGCCACCGCCTGGAGAGAGAGCAGGGGGGAGTGCGGAGGAGGTCAGTACAGCTCGCTCTCTCTGTGACTCTCTCACTGTCACTCAAACACTGTGACTCTCTCTCTCTCTCACTGTCACTCTCTCTCTCTCTCTCTCTCTCTCTCTCTCTGTCTGTCGCTCTCTCTCTCGCTCTCTCTCTGTCTCTCTCTGTCTGTCACTCTCTGTCTCTGGCTCTCTCTCTCTCTCTCTGTCACTCTCGCTCTCTCTCTCTCTTTCTCTCTGTCACTCTCTCTGTCTCTCGCTCTCTGTGACTCCGCTCTCTCACTTTCACACTATCACGCTTACTCTCTCTCTTGCTCTCGGTCTCTCTCGCTCTCCCTCATTTCTATAGTATCTAAGAGCTGTTTTTTGGGGGTGTATCGTCATGACGCTCAGCCTGTTCACACGTCTCCCCGCAGCCAGTGAAGAAGCGCGGCTGGCCGAAGGGGAAGAAGAGGAAGAAGGTTTTGCCGAACGGGCCGAAGGCTCCGGTGACGGGGTACGTGCGCTTCCTGAACGAGAGGAGGGAGCAGATCCGCAGCCAGCACCCCGAGCTGCCCTTCCCAGAGATCACCAAGAGACTGGGGGCCGAGTGGAGCCGACTGGGCGTGTCGGACAAGCAGGTGAGGGGAGAGGGGTGAGGTGAGGGGTGAGGGGAGTGGGGGGTGAGTGCCTGCGTCTCTGTGTCTCTGCATTAACCCCGCGTGTGCCGGGGTCTCTGCGCAGCGATTCCTGGACGAGGCTGAGAAGGAGAAGCAGCAGTACATGAAGGAGCTGAAGGAGTACCAGCAGAGCGAGGCCTTCCGTCTGAGCAGCGACCAGATCCAGGACAAGAAGATCAAGAAAGGTGAGCCTGGCACCCTCCCCCCTGCACTACCCCTGCTCCCTGCACTACCCCTGCTCCCTGCACTACCCCTCCCCCCTGCACTACCCCTGCCCCCTGCACTACCCCTGCTCCCTGCACTACCCCTGCTCCCTCCACTACCCCTACCCCCTGCTCCCTGTCCCCTACCCCCTCCACTACCCCTGCTCCCTGCTCCCTGTCCCCTCCCCCCTCCACTACCCCTGCTCCCTGCTCCCTGTCCCTTCCCCTCTCCACTACCCCTGCTCCCTGTCCCCTCCCCCCTCCACTACCCCCAGCACAGTTTATTTATTTTGCTTTTGCATTTCCAGAAGAGCCACCCTCTGTGATCATCAACGCTGCTGGAACCGGGCTGGGGATGAAGGTGAGGAGGAGGAGGGAGGGAGTGAAGCCAGGGGGGGTGGGAGGGAGGGAGTAATGATTGTTACAGAAGTGATTGAACAGGTCAGTGAATTCCTCCTCTCTTCTCTTCTCTTCCAGAGTTGTGACCTGTCGGACCGCTTCTCCAAGTTCGATGTTCCCATCTTCACCGAGGAGTTCCTGGACCAGAACAAAGGTGAGGCGGAACCCGGATCCAGACTGACAGCAGGACCCCCCCCCCCCCCCTCCGCAAGCTCTCTCTGTTTGATCCTCTCTGTGGCTCTCGAGTCGGAGCTCCACAGGCTGTAACCCCGTCTCTCTCTCTGTTTGATCCTCTCTGTGGCTCTCAAGTCGGAGCACCACAGGCTGTAACCCCGTCTCTCTCTCTGTTTGATCCTCTCTGTGGCTCTCGAGTCGGAGCTCCGCAGGCTGTGACCCCGTCTCTCTTTCTGTTTGATCCTCTCTGTGGCTCTCGAGTCGGAGCTCCACAGGCTGTGACCCCATCTCTCTCTCTGTTTGATCCTCTCTGTGGCTCTCGAGTCGGAGCTCGCTCCGCAGGCTGTGACCCCGTCTCTCTCTCTGTTTGATCCTCTCTGTGGCTCTCGAGTCGGAGCTCCGCAGGCTGTGACCCCGTCTCTCTCTCTGTTTGATCCTCTCTGTAGCTCGCGAGTCGGAGCTCCGCAGGCTGTGACCCCGTCTCTCTCTCTGTTTGATCCTCTCTGTGGCTCTCGAGTCGGAGCTCCGCAGGCTGTGACCCCTTCTCTCTCTCTGTTTGATCCTCTCTGTGGCTCTCGAGTCGGAGCTCGCTCCGCAGGCTGTGACCCCGTCTCTCTCTCTGTTTGATCCTCTCTGTGGCTCTCGAGTCGGAGCTCCGCAGGCTGTGACCCCGTCTCTCTCTCTGTTTGATCCTCTCTGTGGCTCTCGAGTCGGAGCTCCACAGGCTGTAACCCCGTCTCTCTCTCTGTTTGATCCTCTCTGTAGCTCGCGAGTTGGAGCTCCACAGGCTGTGACCCCGTCTCTCTCTCTGTTTGATCCTCTCTGTGGCTCTCGAGTCGGAGCTTCGCAGGCTGTAACCCCGTCTCTCTCTCTCTCTGTTTGATACTCTCTGTGGCTCTCGAGTCGGAGCTCCGCAGGCTGTGACCCCGTCTCTCTCTCTGTTTGATCCTCTCTGTGGCTCTCGAGTCGGAGCTCCGCAGGCTGTGACCCCGTCTCTCTCTCTGTTTGATCCTCTCTGTGGCTCGCGAGTCGGAGCTCCGCAGGCTGTGACCCCGTCTCTCTCTCTGTTTGATCCTCTCTGTAGCTCGCGAGTCGGAGCTCCGCAGGCTGTGACCCCGTCTCTCTCTCTGTTTGATCCTCTCTGTGGCTCGCGAGTTGGAGCTCCACAGGCTGTGACCCCGTCTCTCTCTCTGTTTGATCCTCTCTGTGGCTCTCGAGTCGGAGCTTCGCAGGCTGTAACCCCGTCTCTCTCTCTCTCTGTTTGATCCTCTCTGTGGCTCTCGAGTCGGAGCTCCGCAGGCTGTGACCCCGTCTCTCTCTCTGTTTGATCCTCTCTGTGGCTCTCGAGTCGGAGCTCCGCAGGCTGTGACCCCGTCTCTCTCTCTGTTTGATCCTCTCTGTGGCTCTCGAGTCGGAGCTCCGCAGGCTGTGACCCCGTCTCTCTCTCTGTTTGATCCTCTCTGTAGCTCGCGAGTCGGAGCTCCGCAGGCTGTGACCCCGTCTCTCTCTCTGTTTGATCCTCTCTGTGGCTCTCGAGTCGGAGCTCAGCAGGCTGTGACCCCTTCTCTCTCTCTGTTTGATCCTCTCTGTGGCTCTCGAGTCGGAGCTCGCTCCGCAGGCTGTGACCCCGTCTCTCTCTCTGTTTGATCCTCTCTGTGGCTCTCGAGTCGGAGCTCCGCAGGCTGTGACCCCGTCTCTCTCTCTGTTTGATCCTCTCTGTGGCTCTCGAGTCGGAGCTCCGCAGGCTGTGACCCCGTCTCTCTCTCTGTTTTATCCTCTCTGTAGCTCGCGAGTCGGAGCTCCGCAGGCTGTGACCCCGTCTCTCTCTCTCTGTTTGATCCTCTCTGTGGCTCTCGAGTCGGAGCTCCGCAGGCTGTGACCCTGTCTCTCTCTGTTTGATCCTCTCTGTGGCTCGCGAGTCGGAGCTCCGCAGGCTGTGACCCTGTCTCTCTCTGTTTGATCCTCTCTGTAGCTCGCGAGTCGGAGCTCCGCAGGCTGTAACCTCGTCTCTCTCTCTGTTTGATCCTCTCTGTGGCTCTCGAGTCGGAGCTCGCTCCGCAGGCTGTGACCCCGTCTCTCTCTCTGTTTGATCCTCTCTGTGGCTCTCGAGTCGGAGCTCCGCAGGCTGTGACCCCGTCTCTCTCTCTGTTTTATCCTCTCTGTAGCTCGCGAGTCGGAGCTTCGCAGGCTGTGACCCCGTCTCTCTCTCTGTTTTATCCTCTCTGTAGCTCGCGAGTCGGAGCTCGCTCCGCAGGCTGTAACCCCGTCTCTCTCTCTGTTTGATCCTCTCTGTGGCTCTCGAGTCGGAGCTCCGCAGGCTGTAACCTCGTCTCTCTCTCTGTTTGATCCTCTCTGTGGCTCTCGAGTCGGAGCTCCGCAGGCTGTGACCCCGTCTCTCTCTCTGTTTGATCCTCTCTGTGGCTCTCGAGTCGGAGCTCCGCAGGCTGTAACCTCGTCTCTCTCTCTGTTTGATCCTCTCTGTGGCTCTCGAGTCGGAGCTCCGCAGGCTGTGACCCCGTCTCTCTCTCTGTTTGATCCTCTCTGTGGCTCTCGAGTCGGAGCTCCGCAGGCTGTAACCTCGTCTCTCTCTCTGTTTGATCCTCTCTGTAGCTCGCGAGTCGGAGCTCGCTCCGCAGGCTGTAACCCCGTCTCTCTCTCTGTTTGATCCTCTCTGTGGCTCTCGAGTCGGAGCTCCGCAGGCTGTGACCCCGTCTCTCTCTCTGTTTTATCCTCTCTGTAGCTCGCGAGTCGGAGCTCGCTCCGCAGGCTGTAACCCCGTCTCTCTCTCTGTTTGATCCTCTCTGTGGCTCTCGAGTCGGAGCTCCACAGGCTGTAACCTCGTCTCTCTCTCTGTTTGATCCTCTCTGTGGCTCTCGAGTCGGAGCTCCGCAGGCTGTAACCCCGTCTCTCTCTCTGTTTGATCCTCTCTGTGGCTCTCGAGTCGGAGCTCCGCAGGCTGTGACCCCGTCTCTCTCTCTGTTTGATCCTCTCTGTGGCTCGCGAGTCGGAGCTCCGCAGGCTGTGACCCCGTCTCTCTCTCTGTTTGATCCTCTCTGTGGCTCTCGAGTCGGAGCTCCGCAGGCTGTGACCCCTTCTCTCTCTCTGTTTGATCCTCTCTGTGGCTCTCGAGTCGGAGCTCCACAGGCTGTAACCCCGTCTCTCTCTCTGTTTGATCCTCTCTGTGGCTCTCGAGTCGGAGCTCCACAGGCTGTAACCCCGTCTCTCTCTCTGTTTGATCCTCTCTGTGGCTCTCGAGTCGGAGCTCGCTCCGCAGGCTGTGACCCCGTCTCTCTCTCTGTTTGATCCTCTCTGTGGCTCTCGAGTCGGAGCTCGCTCCGCAGGCTGTAACCTCGTCTCTCTCTCTGTTTGATCCTCTCTGTAGCTCGCGAGTCGGAGCTTCGCAGGCTGCGCAAGGCGAATGTGGAGTTTGAGGAGCAGAACTCCGTGCTGCAGAAGCACATCGAGGACATGCACAGCGCCAAAGAGAGGCTGGAGGCGGAGCTGGCGCAGGACGAGCGGGAAACGCAGGTGCTGCAGAAACACCTGGGAGCCATTCGACAGGCCCTGAGCAGCAGCCTCTCAGGGGTGCCCCTGCCAGGTACCGGTGGGTGTGTGTGTGGGCGGGTGGGTGTGTATTTCTCTCTGTCTGTGTCTGACTTTGTGGATGTGTGTGTGTCTCTCTTTCTTTCTCTCTCTCTCTCTCTCTCTCTCTCTTTCTCTCTCTCTGATTGTGTCAAAGCATCTGTTTGTTTCAGAATAGTAAAATTACGTGTCTGTGTGTCATGCTGATGATGACCTCACACTGCCCCCCCCGCCAGGTTCCGGCGAGACCCCCACCCCCGGCACGCTGGACTCCTACATGACCCGCCTCATCAGCGTCATCGAGAGCAGCCCACTGGAGTACAAGAGACTCGTCACCAAGATAAAGGACATCATCAGCCACCTGGACAGGTAACCCTGCATGCAGGCTCCCCTCCCCTCGCTCTCCTCTCGCCCTGACAGAGGGTTGCTGTGCTGGTTGCAGGAGCTGGTTAGGAAGCAGTGAGGGAGATGAGGGTGTTATTTACAGGGCTCTGTGGGGATTTATTGAGAGAAGTCCAAGGTGCTGTTCTGTGGGGTTGCCAGCAGAGGGCCCTGAGGGCTGCAGTAGCACAGCACTGGCACAAGCGGGCTGGAATAAAGCTTCAGTTTTGCTTATTAAACACAAGGTGGCGCCCTTTCCCCACTTTGCGCAGGGCAGCAGCTCTCCAGGAGCAATCTTCTGTTGTGAGTGATTGTTAAGTTGAGTGACGGATTGATGTGTTTATTGCACAGTGTGTGCACTTACTGTTAAAACCATCATGTATATTTTACAAATCTGTGTAATAAAATCAAAATTAGCGGAAATGTCTTGCCAGCAAAACATTTCATGTTTTACACTTAACATATTCTCTCTCTCTCTCTCTCTCTCTCTCTCTCTCTCTCTCTCTCTCTCCAGTGAGAACCTGTGAGCTGCACACTACCCCCCCCTCCTCCTCACAGACACATCACCCCCGATCACTGCCCCCCCCCCCCAAGGCGCTCCGTCACGGACCCCCCAGTCAGAGCAGCAGGACAGTGTGTGGTGTATGAGGTGTATGAAAAGCATTTCAAAGCCTCGGCTTGGCTTAAGTTAAAGCTTCAGATATCTATTTCAATCATGTTGTTTAGAGTCAGGCACAGGGATTAGGAATAAAAACTGTTGTAACTGTGGGTGCTATATATATATATATAATGTGTGTGTATAATTATTATTACTGTTCTGTTATGCATTGCTCTCCACTTCCAAACTGAAATATATATATGATGTGTGTTTTGGGTCTCAGAAGTGGTTTTCTTAGGTTGAGTAAAGAAAGCCTTATTAGCATAGAGAAACACTCAGATGGTGAAATGTGTTTCCGATTGTCAGGGCTCATAATGTTGTGGAGTCGTGTGACTCTGTATTTGAACACACGGGTCTGCCCTCTGAAAGAGTGTTACTGAGCAGCTACACAACCACACACACACAACAGAGCAACTACACAACCACACACACACAACAGCAACTACACAACCACACACACACAACAGCAACTACACAACCACACACACACAACAGAGCAACTACACAACCACACACACACACAACAGCAACTACACAACCACACACACACACAACAGCAACTACACAACCACACACACACACAACAGCAACTACACAACCACACACACACACACAACAGAGCAGCTACACAACCACACACACACAACAGAGCAACCACACGCACACAACAGAGCAACTACACAACCACACATACACAACAGAGCAACTACACAACCACACGCACACACACAACAGAGCAACTACACAACCACACACACACACACACACACACACACACAACAGAGCAATCAAACAGATACACAACCACACACACACACACAACAGAGCAATCAAACAGGTACAAATAATAGTTTTATTTCATCGTTATAATCAAGCCAGTGTATTTGGTATTTGGATGTTAATAAAGGATGTTAATAAATGTAGTAAAATAGGGGGCAGATAAGAGCAAGTAAAGCGCATTCAAGGAAGGTTGATAATAAAGGCGTGTCTGAGTGTTTTTGGCTGGGTGTTGGGTGTGTTTGGATGTTAAAGGCGTGTCTGAGTGTTTTTGGCTGGGTGTTGGGTGTGTTTGGATGTTAATAAAGGCGTGTCTGAGTGTTTTTGGCTGGGTGTTGGGTGTGTTTGGATGATAATAAAGGCGTGTCTGAGTGTTTTTGGCTGGGTGTTGGGTGTGTTTGGATGTTAAAGGCGTGTCTGAGTGTTTTTGGCTGGGTGTTGGGTGTGTTTGGATGATAATAAAGGCGTGTCTGAGTGTTTTTGGCTGGGTGTTGGGTGTGTTTGGATGATAATAAAGGCGTGTCTGAGTGTTTTTGGCTGGGTGTTGGGTGTGTTTGGATGTTAATAAAGGTGTGTCTGAGTGTTTTTGGCTGGGTGTTGGGTGTGTTTGGATGTTAATAAAGGCGTGTCTGAGTGTTTTTGGCTGGGTGTTGGGTGTGTTTGGATGATAATAAAGGCGTGTCTGAGTGTTTTTGGCTGGGTGTTGGGTGTGTTTGGATGTTAATAAAGGCGTGTCTGAGTGTTTTTGGCTGGGTGTTGGGTGTGTTTGGATGTTAAAGGCGTGTCTGAGTGTTTTTGGCTGGGTGTTGGGTGTGTTTGGATGTTAATAAAGGCGTGTCTGAGTGTTTTTGGCTGGGTGTTGGGTGTGTTTGGATGTTAAAGGCGTGTCTGAGTGTTTTTGGCTGGGTGTTGGGTGTGTTTGGATGTTAAAGGCGTGTCTGAGTGTTTTTTGGCTGGGTGTTGGGTGTGTTTGGATGATAATAAAGGCGTGTCTGAGTGTTTTTGGCTGGGTGTTGGGTGTGTTTGGATGTTAATAAAGGCGTGTCTGAGTGTTTTTGGCTGGGTGTTGGGTGTGTTTGGATGTTAAAGGCGTGTCTGAGTGTTTTTGGCTGGGTGTTGGGTGTGTTTGGATGATAATAAAGGCGTGTCTGAGTGTTTTTGGCTGGGTGTTGGGTGTGTTTGGATGTTAATAAAGGCGTGTCTAAGTGTTTTTGGCTGGGTGTTGGGTGTGTTTGGATGTTAATAAAGGCGTGTCTGAGTGTTTTTGGCTGGGTGTTGGGTGTGTTTGGATGTTAATAAAGGCGTGTCTGAGTGTTTTTGGCTGGGTGTTGGGTGTGTTTGGGGGTCGCTTGAACGCGGTCCCGTCAGTGTGGAGGAGCCGCTGTCCTCACCTCCAGCACGGCCTGACTCGCTGAGCGGAACTCGCAGGATTGCCAGGCAGTGCGCTCCTGAGATACATACTAATCGGATTCGCCGGCGAGTCCGGAGCGGGGAGATTGATGAGCCGGGGTGAGTCACCGCTGAACCGCGGCAGAGCTGCCTCCAGCGGCCGTCACATCAAACCGTGCATTCCTCAAAAAAAAACAGGGGTTCACCCGCACGGGGGGGGGGGGGTTCCCTGATGCTGTAAAGCAGTTCAAAACCAGAAACGAGCCGTGCATGGTTTACCACGATGATACGAGGGCTTATCAAGCGAGCCCCATGTACGATGGTAAGAAACGCGGTGGGATGCAAAGCGTTCTGTCTGGAACCTTGGGGCTTCGATGGAACTTTCATCTCGTTCTACAAAGTGCTCGCCGGGTTCCAAAACAGAACCGCTCGCGTTCAGTGGATATGCAAGATAATAATACTTAAAAAAAATACAAATCTCTTGTAAAAATGTCTTAAAAACGAAACTCTTTGTAATTCTTTCTTAGATAACAGATGTGCGCAGCGAGGGGGGCGTTGTAGCCCAGATGCGTGTTGCATCCATACCCTGTCATAACGGAAGCAATTCAACCTCTAATCGGGGGCGAATCCATCCGTTATGTTTTAGCCAAAAGGGTTGGACCGGTCTGCGCATGAACAGACGCGCTGTGCCTTTAAGAACCCCCTCCCCGTGTTCCAGGCAGTCAGGTGTCTTCAGTCCAGGTCTCCTGCCTCTCATCAGCGCGGCGTGACGTCAGGAGCTGTCCTCGACGGCTGGTGCTGAAACAAAATGGCTGTGTGTTGAAGGGAGGCGAGCTGAGCCGAGCGGAGCCGAGCCGAGCCGAGCCGAGGGAGCGAGTGTACCTGCAGGAGCAGCCACGGCGTGCCACCTCGCACCACGCCACCGAAACGCGATTAGAAATTATAATCCATTCAAACACACGCACAGCATCGCCAAAGAGAAGAACCAGCGCGGCGGAGAGTCCCGGGATACAGACGCCAAGAGAGCCAGCCATGTCCCTGCTCTGCGTCGGCGGTAAGCAGAAAAACTACCCTGGGGTTTGTGGAGTGAGGCAGGGAGGCAGGGAAGCAGGCAGGGAGGCAGGCAGGCAGGCAGGGAGGCGCGTTACATGCGCTGGCTGTTTTGAATTGTGGTTTGTGTTTGTTTCTGACACGGTGTTTTTGAAAGCTGCTGTTAAAGTGGTGTGCGGGTGCATTCGCTGCTGCTCCGCGGACTCGTACACAGAAATCCTACACGGCAGCATCGCGGGATTGTAACCCGTCACTGTCACGGGGATCCGGAGAGAGAGGAGCGGGCGACGCCTGCCTCCAGAGCTGCTTTGAAATGTGCATCGAAAGAGAGGAACGCTGTAAATCAGAGAGGATGAAAGAGGATGCGGCTCCAGCGATCTGCCGTGGTGGGGTGGGTTCAGACGAGGATGCGCTTATGACTATTAGGGTTATGATTATTGATTATTATGATTATTATGGTTGTATCTGATTTTATAGGGCGAGTAAAAACACGGAAAAAAAAACTCTGCGAAAAACATTCAGCTGAAACTAAAATGCTGGCGCGTGAAATAAACAGGAGGAAACAAACAGAAAAACAAGAGCCGTGTATTAATCACAAGAGGAGTCCTGCTGACGGCTTACTAGCGAGGAAACACGGGGGAGGAGAGGAGAGGAGAGGAGGAGAGGGGAGAGGAGGGGAGGAGAGGGGAGGAGGACAGGGGTGGAGAGGAGAGGAGGGGAGAGGGGAGGGGAGAGGAGAGGAGGAGAGGGGAGGAGGAGAGGGGAGAGGGGTGAAGAGGAGAGGGGAGAGGAGGAGGAGAGGGGAGAGGAGGACAGGGGTGAAGAGGAGAGGGGAGGGGAGGAGGGGAGAGGAGGAGAGGGGAGGAGGGGAGAGGAGGACAGGGGTGGGGAGGAGAGGAGGGGAGAGGGGAGAGGAGGACAGGGGTGGGGAGGACAGGGGTGGGGTGGAGAGGGGAGAGGAGGAGAGGAGGACAGGGGTGGGGAGGAGAGGAGGACAGGGGAGAGGAGAGGAGGGGAGAGGAGGACAGGGGTGGGGAAGAGAGGAGGGGAGAGGGGAGAGGAGGACAGGGGTGGGGTGGAGAGGGGAGAGGAGGAGAGGAGGAGGGGAGAGGAGAGAGGAGGACAGGGGTGGGGAGGAGAGGGGTGGGGTGGAGAGGAGAGGAGAGGAGAAGAGGAGAGGGGTGGGGGGGTCTCTCCGTCCTCGGGGCTTCCATTCTATAATATATTCTATAAACTCCACATGTTGTGCTGGTGGTACACCTCGTATGCGAATCTGAGAATTGCATTATTCTGTGGCGGTCCATCACCGCTACCTTACCGTGGTGTAGCCAAGACACGGGTCCTGTCGACTATATAGACCCCGACAGACATAGCCTCGCAGGCTCCACTGCACGACGCGGGTATAGCAGGTGCTTTATAACACAATAACACGCCCACTAAACTAGAATATCGCGTTGTTATTATTATTATTATTATTATTATTATTATTATTATTATTATTATTATTATTATTATTATTATTATTAACAAGGCACTGACAGAAGGAAAGTGATGATGCCGCTGCCCGAGCATTGATTTCCATTGATTGATTTCGCTGCTGTTCTGCTTCTCGCTTCAAATTCATCTGCTTCCTATATTTAGAATCAGGTGCTTTTTAGTAACGAGAGGAGCCTGACGCGCCTCGGGGCTCGCCGGCTCTCGCACCGAAGCGCTGCTTGTGTGAATTCCGGGGGGGGGGGGTCATCAAAACAGAAGTTACTAATCGTGCAGATCGATGTTTAAGGGGGGGGGGGGGGCGTGTAGAGAATAGAGGAGGGGGGACATGGCAAAGACGAGAGAAAACAAGGGTGTTGACCAAGCAATGGCGCTTTATACACGAAGAGGATTGTGAGTGTGTAAAAAAATAAATAATAATAATACTAAAATGGATTCCCAGTGGAAGGACTAATTGCACTTGTGTTTATGTGTTATTCTCAAACATCTGTGTGGCAGGGAGTCCGGGCCGCAGTGCGTGGGTGTGCAAAGGATTAGGTGTGAGTGTTTGCTTGCTACAGGCGTGGATATGAGGGAATAATGGAGGGAGGGTTTTATTAAAGCTTGAGTGTGTGTGTGTGTGTGTGTGTGCGTGTGTGTGCGTGCGTGTGTGTGTGTGTGTGTGTGTGTGTGCGTGCGTGTGTGTGTGTGTGTGTGTGTGCGTGCGTGCGTGTGTGTGTGTGTGTGCGTGTGTGTGCGTGTGTGCGCGTGTGTGTGAGTGTGTGTGAGTGTGTGTGTGTGTGCGTGTGTGTGCGTGTGTGTGAGTGTGTGTGAGTGTGTGTGTGTGTGCGTGTGTGTGCGTGTGTGTGTGTGTGTGTGTGTGCGTGCGTGTGTGTGAGTGTGTGCGTGTGCGTGTGCATGTGTGTGTGTGTGTGTGTGTGTGAGCGTGTGCGTGTGCGTGTGCGTGTGCGTGTGCGTGTGCGTGTGTGTGTGTGTGTGTGTGTGTGTGCGTGTGTGTGTGTGTGTGCGTGTGTGTGTGTGTGTGTGTGTGTGTGTGTGTGTGTGTGTCTGGGCGGGTATCAGGGAGTGTTGCCTCTGCGTTCATGTCTGTGTTCAGCAGTGCCCAGTTTGAGTGCGCACGCACAATCTGAATTCTAGAATGGAGAGCGATGTCGGTATTCTGAATCGAACAGCAAAGGCGCGTCCCTGCTTTCATTCACAAAAAACGAGCAAGACCTTTCACACACTCTCTCTCTCTCTCTCTCTCTCTCTCTCTCTCTCTCTCTCTCTCTCAGAGTAGCAGTCATTCATATGCAAATTACCATTCTCTGCCTGCGATATTTGTTAGAGCAATGCTCGGGAGAACCTCCTCGACCGTCATCACTCAAGAAAATATCAAACAAAATGTGTAGCCTACTGTAAATAGAAATAAAAACGCACAGCTTTTCAATGATGGGCGTTCCCAAGGAAACCCCGGCCGCTTCTACCGGATTCTATTGTATAATTGCGGGGTTGTGTTAATATGGGAGGCGCTGCACGGCATTAAAGGAATTGGCAGCGTGATGCAGCAGCCTGGCATTATAATATCACAATTTCAGGACTGCGCGCATTGTTTAATAATGGGGTTTTAATGAAAACAGTAATTGTTTGTAAGCATGGTCATGGTCTCTGCAACGCCTCGTTGCGCCGTGCCGTGACGTCACTGCCATGCTTCTGCAACGCATCTGTGCCGCTACCTCAGAACTGAATTGCAGTTGATCAGTCAGGACCACTGTCTTTAATAACTGTGAGGAGGGCGCGACACCTTTATGTTGATGTAAGAATGACTTGAAATAAAAGGAAACACATCGCATATAAACGCGTGTGTGGGGCAGCCTGGTGTTCGTGAATGCAGTAGCGCACGCAGCTGTGCATTGTACACACCCTTTGTCTGCATGTTACGTTTGTTTGTTAAGCGATATCAAACATGCATGTACATTTACTGCAAGACAGTGAAACAAACAAACAAAAAAACAAAACCTAAAACAACAATACAACATATATCTAGAAAGAATCATTTTTAAAAACGGCTCGAGTTATGATGCTGAATAGCTAGGAGACGGTGAAAACTTCAAAGCCTTTTATTTTTTATTTATCGATGTGTGTGTATTATTTATTGATAAATAGCGGTGCTCTGTGTGTGTGTGTGTGCGTGTGCGTGTGTGTGTGTGTGTGTGCGTGTGCGTGTGTGCGTGTGAGAGTGTGCAGCTGGCGGCGCGAGCCCGTCTCCTGCTCAGGGAGCAGCTCGAGATATTTTTTTTTGAATGAACCCGCCGCGTGCCAGCCTCAAGAACATACTGACTGACAGAAAACGAACTCTGCTCGAGCCCTCACCCGTCCCTCCGTCTCTCTGTCTGTCCTTTTTTTATTCCGTCTACTTTTTCATATCTCGATGTATTTATTTGTTTCCAAAATGTACCTTTTTGATCATTTAAAGTGTACATTTCTGATGTTCTAATCTGGTATTACCTTCATTTTGTTTGTTACTTTTGTTTTTCTTCTCTTACCTCAGCTCAGGTAAAGGCCTTGTCCTGATTAAAACCTCGCTTTTCTTTCTTTCTTTCTTTCTTTCTTTCTTTCTTTCTTTCTTTCTAGACCTTGTCCTAATGTTGTATATATGCTTGTATATATTTTGAATGTGTACACTTGGCCCCTATCTTTAAGTACACACACCGCGGCCGAGCAGGTAACACGACGTCGCAGGGCAAGTTGTACGGCCGGTGAGTTGCCGATTGATAAATTGCTTTGATTAGTATTTTGATCTTTTATTATTAAGCAGCAGGTCTTTGCTTTGATTAATGCAATACCGTCTTCATTGAGCGACATGGAAAAAACGCCCTGTATCGACGGATTACAGCAGCAGGTTTTTAGTGGCCGGAGCATTTGGGTTTGTTTCAATATTGTAGAGAGTTTTTTTTTTTCACTCGCATATTTCAGCTAGGAGCAATAAATTTAAAAGCGTGCCTGAGCTCAGTGGTAATTACAGACTATGTACTCGGACTATTAAGCTTTTTGATCATATTAACTTTTGCGCAGTTTGTCAAGACTATGAATAATGAAAGCAGGCAGAAAGTAATGGTTATGAAAAGTGTAGTCCCTAGAGTTTTATAAATCCACTCCAGTATATAACATTAGGACAGTTCTGCACTGCTCACTATATATTGCTATATATAGTTTTATAAGCGTTTTCCTATGGTCAGTACGGATATTCAGAATTTTAAAAAAATG
Source organism: Acipenser ruthenus (assembly GCF_902713425.1). Taxonomy (NCBI): domain Eukaryota; kingdom Metazoa; phylum Chordata; class Actinopteri; order Acipenseriformes; family Acipenseridae; genus Acipenser; species Acipenser ruthenus. The sequence continues at coordinate 8,559,981 of NC_081237.1, forward strand.
TGCATCCGAATATATTTTCCTCTGGTTGTTGTAAAGGTGTGTGAATACCAGTTTGTCGAGGTTGAGTTTTGTATTGGGGTCTGGGCTGCAATGCAATGTCTCTCTCTCTCTCTCTCTCTCTCACACTCTCAGTTATTTTTAGCAGCCGGAGTGTGGACGGTTCTGCTTTCGCTTCAGTGACTGCAGAGATTAATAGAGCGAGATGGAGGGTCTGAGCACTTGCGAGGAAACCATCTGGAGGAGAGAGAAAGAGAGCGAGAGAGAATAGAGTTTGAGAAAGAGAGTGGGTGGGAGAGAAGGAGGGAGGGAGTGAGACCTAACGGATGTACTAGCCAGTGCTCATTTTCTTATTGTGGATATATGGTAACATTAGGCTTGTTGTACCAGTAACAGCTGTTTAATCAGATTGACTTGCAGACGAACCCGTGTCCGAGGGGTCCTTGCAGAGGCACCTCTTCTTTATTTTTTCGCAGCCAGGAATGCTCTACAGATTCAGTAGATTAGAGGCATCTGAGGGGATTAATTCAGAGGTTGAATATGAATCTGCAGGGTTTGTCAGCAGGGCCAGGCATTAATAATGTATGGAGTGCTATCGGGAGTACCATCAAAGACTTTGTTAGGAGGAGATGAGTGCGATTTTGCACTCTGCGGTGGCGGGGCGGCCCCCATAGACGCCTGGTCTGGGATCCATCAATATCTCAACCAGGAGGGACTCAGTAGAAACACTAACAAGAAACGTAAATTAATTAGTTGCAGCTAGGGGGTGATTATAATGATCTGCACTAAAACCTGTAACCCTAACCATTTTCCTCCCACTGTATTCACTGTGTTCAACAAACTTCAATAGGGGGTTAGTACAGAGTTACACTGTGTTCAACAAACTTCAATAGGGTGTTAGTACAGAGTTAGTGCAGTAGTGAGATCCTGATTGCAGTCCACTTTCTAACCCCCCCAACCCCCCATCCTCTCTATTTGTGTTGCAGTAAAGAAAGCCAAGCTGGATGGACCCCAAGGTGAGTGTCTCCCTTCCTCTCTCACTCTCTTTTCATTCCTTTCCCCTTCCCTCTCTCTTTTCCTCACTGGCACACTCCTGTTTTCCTCTGTTTGTTTACTGATCCTATCCTGCCTCTCACCCTCTCTTTGTCACTCTGTCTACCTCCCTGTTTTTTTCCTTCCTTGCTCACTGGCACGCTCCTGTTTTTCCCTCCACAGAGAAATTCAACACGTACGTGACTCTCAAGGTGCAGAATGTCAAGAGCACGACCATCGCTGTGCGGGGGAGCCAGCCGTGCTGGGAGCAGGACTTCATGTTGTGAGTGTACTGGGAGTGAGTGTGGAGTGTTAGTCTCTCCGCTGCTCAATTCGAGTGCCGCAATGGCGGCGAGCCGTTCAGACTGGACAAGTCATGAATGTCAGAGAGACTTCTTAATGATCACACGGCTGTGTCTGAGGATAGACCCGTCACATCTCATCACATTACATTGCCTGTCAGAGAAATCTCAGGCTGGTCGTTAGTGTGACATAGATTACTAATCGGTGTAACAAACGAGAGACGTTACTGGTTTAGAGTTTAAAGGGTTAAGCATTTGAGAATTATTCCTCACCCTTTAAGCATTCTCAGGTGTATGCGGGTGTGACAAGAATGGCTGAGTGGGTGACGTCAGACCAGAAGACAGGAACACAAACGACAGAGAGATGTGGAGTTTGGTGGAGCTGAGCGAATGCTTTCGCTCAGCATTTAATGAATAAACAGACAGAAAATAAACGTTTGTAACAAAACACAAAAAACAGGACACGGCACTTGCGCCAAAATAAACAGACATACAAAACGACTAACCACTAAACAGACGGTGCAAGACAGACGAACAAACACGGTGAGTGAAAACACTTATCTTTACGATTTTACTTTACTTTTACTTTATAATACCCTCCGTCTCCTAACCCGTTCTCCACTCACCGAACACCAACCCCCAGTGAGTGAAAACATGCAGCTTTTATGCAGTTGTACCGAGATTCGATTGCTAGTCAATCATTCAATTGGAATCTCGGTACAACTGCACGTGAATTAATTAAAGTGCAATTCCCCGTGCTCACATATTACTTTTTACTTGCACGTGATGTGATGTGCCATCCCCGTGCCTAAATACAAATATACAATTTACACACACGTGAAACACAGACCGCTTATATCCCGTGTACCAATGCCTATACACCAACATTTACACACAACACGTAACATATAACACACACAGGGGGGGCACTTTGCCACAGCGGGTCAGTTGTATATGTTGTGCAGTGTAACAATGCTCTTATTATATTAATCATTCAGCCGTCTTATCTTTTACTGTTTCTCTAAGTTGTTTGGTATATTATTAATTGTTTATCTGTAAAGTGCTTTGAGGTGATTTTCTCACGAAAGGCGCTCTATAAGCAATACAGATTGATTTCCCATTTACACAGACCTGTTCACATGCAGTCTTGCACGCATTAATGTTGCGGAGCGTCGTAAAAAACACAAATTCTCAATACGTGTAAGTTTGAAAGAGTTTAATCCTCAAAAGATAAGAGTGTTTGAATAGAATGTCTCCGAGTTCCAGTGTTCTGTGCACCTGTTGTATCTGCAGTGTGAATATTACAAGACTTCCAGATCCACTGCAGATGATAATGATAAAGATGCTCACTGATTTGGGAGTCTCTGAGAGTGTAATTGCAGCCCCACATTATTGACAAGGGCAAAGCTCTCAGCCCCTGTCTCGCGTTTCCCCGGCCCATTTCTTTTTTTATCTTTTCTTTTTATAATCGTCTCTCTGTGTGTTTCTGACCTCCCTTTTCCCCTTGAAAGTTGTTCTTGCTCGTTCCGAAGGCAGGGTCGAGTTTCTGCTGTCTGCCTGGTAGGTGACACGGGGAGGAAGGAGTCTTGACAGGCTCACAGTAATAATGGCTATAACATAAGCCATGCGATAACCAAAGCTTTAACAGGTCCGTGTTCAGGATCTGTTTCCCAGAAAGTACTTGAGGTAATTTCATTAAAAATGAAAAAATATTGAAACATGATAGGACGGGCAGCTTACTGACAAAATAATGTTTTCACTATGTTTTTTAAAAATGAAAAATTTGTCTCCCCTGTGTGCAGTGAGATCAGTCGGTTGGACCTGGGTCTGACAGTGGAGGTGTGGAACAAGGGGCTGATCTGGGACACCATGGTGGGCACTGTGTGGATCCCCCTTCACAGCATCCGCCAGTCCAACGAGGTACTGCAGCTCTCACTCCTCCTCCGTCACTCACTTATTCACCCTCTCATACTCTCACTTTCTCTTTCAGTCTCGCTGTCTCCATTTCACTCCCACTCACTCTTCAACACTGACAGTCTCTCTCTCTCTCTCTCTCTCTCTCTCTCCCTCTCTCTCTCTCTCTCTCTCTCTCTCTCTTTCAGTCATTATTCATTCAAAACTAGTTAATACTGGCAAGTCTTTGATTAACAAATGTATTAATTATTTATTTTGATTGCTAATTCAGAAAGGGTATTCCTGCAGTGAATCATGTCTGTACGCATGTCTGTCTGTACGTACCCTACTGTATATCTTTGTCACCACAAGCCCCAGTTTGAGGAATATGAGTGTGGGCATGCATTACAAGCAGTCGTTCTCTCTTCTGTGAATGCAGGGGTGTTATTTTGGCTGGGAAACTGAAGTCAGCGTAGTGTTCAGCTTGTTCAATTCAGTGTTTTATTGTTGTTCTTCAAATGTATTTTTTTGTCTCAGTATTTGATGGCTGTGCTTTTAGCAACAGCTTATAAATGTCTAGCACATCCACTTTGAAACTTAACCTAAACATTGCCTGCCTGCCTGCCTGCCCGCCCGGCCCCCTTGCTTGTGGGACACATTTCTAAGGGATGGCAGTGTGTGGCGGGCTGCAGGACTGTCCTGTTGGATGCTGCTGCCAGGTGGTGTGTCATCATCGCGCTCGCTGCCAGTCTCTCTGATCACTGTGAATCCAGGCTGGACGAGACTCAGGCATGACTCAGCTGCTGACGCGGGCAGGGTGGGGAAGTGGTCTGATTTTATTCAATAACTTATTATTCAGCTGGGGGTCACTCCCAAAGTCACCCTGTTCCACACTGCTCGATATGGAGAATGACTTCATGTATTTTGTGTGAATGAAAGCACCTCTCTCTCTCTCTCTCTCTCTCTCTCTCTCTCTGTCTCTCACTTTCTCTCTCTGTCTGCTTGTAGGAAGGGCCGGGGGAATGGCTGACCCTCGACTCGCAGGTCATAATGACGGACAACGAGATCTGCGGCACGAAGGACCCGACCTTCCACCGAGTCCTGCTGGACACACGCTTCGAACTGCCCCTGGGTAAGAGGGTTGGGGTTGATTCATTTTATTAGGCGAACATTTTTGCAGCTTAGTCTGGTGTCTGAAGTGATGTTTGTTTCTCCCCTCCTGCTGTGCCTCTTCTTCCTGTTTCCTGTGTCTTTCCCAGATATCCCAGAGGAGGAGGCACGCTATTGGGCCAAGAAACTGGAGCAGCTGAATGCCATGAGAGACCAGGATGTAAGGCACTGCCGTGGAAGTGGGGAAGGGGGGAGGGAAGGTCTAGGCATGGCTAGCATTCTGGGTCTGCAGAAAGACTAAGAGCAAAAGCGGGCTTTCTCCATAACTGATTAATTAATGTATGGATTGAGACAGGATTAAATGGGTTCTTTACTTAGCTGATTAATATGGGATGGGAGGAGTGCCCGAATGAAGAGTTGAGAGAAACGGAGAGAGAGAGAAAATATTTAAACCGAGGTTGGGTATTATGTCTGCTCTCAGTGTCTTAAGTGTGTCTGTGTGTCTGCTCTCTCGCAGTATGCATACCAGGCAGAGCAGGAGGGGCCGCTGCCAGTGCCAGGGACTCAATGCTGTGAGTATCTCAACTAACCCCCTCACCCCCTCTCTCACTGTTTGATTGCCATGCTTCGCCAGGCTTCTTCTATCCTTTCATATGGGGTGTGCAACATTGGATCCCTGGACCTTGAGAAGTAAACAACCCCCAGCACCTCCTGGTCTCCCAGCCTCCCACACTGTACATGTGTGTCTTTATTTACTGTATCGATTATAACACAGAGTAAGCAGTGGCTAAACTGTGGTATTTGAACCCAGCTTCATCGTCTAGGTTCCAGTAGCCTCACTCACACAGTCCCAGTAACCTCGGCTATGGCCAGTAGACACACGCTGGGTTAGATAATAAGACTGCCTGTGTTGTACTTGTAATGATCTAATTTCTTATGCAAATGTTAACCTCCTGTTCTTCGCTCTGTTTGTGATGCAGGTAACTGGAGTCTATGGGGAGATCAGCAAAGTAAGTATCCTGCTTCACTTGTCACCTTGTTTTTATAACAAATTCCACACCAGGTTGGTAAAACTATACTTCAGGGCAGCTTTCTGGCTACTAGTTGTGCCCAGATTTTATAAAATACATTTCTGTGCAAAGTCCAAGCAACACACAACGGAAATTAGTTAGTTACACTGACAAAAACGCACTCCGAAACCTTAGTCTACTGCTTGCCTTGGATTCTGCAAAGCTGGATAATGTCCCCTGAGGCCCAGCCAGTTAGGGAGCATCTCTTAACTCCCTCTTGTGTTCGCAGATGATGACCCAGACAGCGCAGTGGACGACCGGGACAGTGATTACCGCAGTGAGACCAGTAACAGCATCCCGCCCCCTTACTACACCACCTCCCAGCCCAACGCCTCTGTCCACCAGTATCCCATGAGGCACCAGCAGCAGGGCTCGCGGGACTCCTACACTGACTCTATGTACAGCTGTGAACTCGATTACTCCGACAACCAGAGAGGGATGAGGTAATCGCGTCTAATCTGAGTCCTCTAGCCTGGCTTGCCTGTTGAGCTCCCCAGTGCGATCCTGAGAAGCATTCGAAAATATGCCCGGGTGGGCGAGGGGGGTCCCCATGAGACACCAGAGCCACACATTAAAAACGACTCTGGAATCCTGAGAATTGGGGTTTAAAAAATCTTTGGTGTTTTAATGGGATATATGGTGATTTCAAAAATATTGAAATGTATTCCATCACAATCTTAAGGGTTTACACAGTGTAAGTGGGTCAGTTTACTTAAATAGAGTTGAACAGCTATTGGGTTATCTGGTGTGAATTTGGCTGCCTGACCCCCCACGAGAGCCAGAGCATATATTTCGAACCCTGACCTCTGAGGGAAGTGAACAGCTTGTGTTACTGGTAGCAGTGTCTAGGAAAGGCACAGAGAAGGCAACTTTGTGATGTATGATTCAGAACCGGTTACAGCCCCAGCACCTCGGCAATGCTGAAATGTTTTTTTTTATTTTTTTAATTGCATTTTGCATTGCGTGCCCTGGCATCCGTAGATGCTGTAAAACCCAGAGAACAGATTTCGTACCAGCCGAGGTGCTGACCAATACAATCAAGCTGCTCTTTCTGAAACATAGTTGAAAACCTGGCTCTCCCTGAATCTGCTTGACCACATGCTTGATGAGAATGGATTTTCTACCTGTTTACCTGCAGACAGCAATGCTAGAGCGTAGCTCCCTCCAGGGAAGTGGGATTCTGGAGTTCAGAAACTGATATGGTGAAGATTTTTTGTTGTTTTTTTTACACTTTATTAACGACATACAACGAGCAATCCAGCGGAAAGGGCAGGGTTTAGGACCAATTTTCTAAATGATTTGCACCCCTCAGGGTTACCAGATTTAGGGGCAGCAGCATTACGCTGTATTAGAAGACCCCCAGTGCAGCTACAGCAACACAGCGCAGGTTACTGACGATGACTACACAAGACACTGTGCTTATTCTCATGACCCCACTAGCCAGGGGTCCTGATGTGCTGTTTTTCTTTTTTAATTGAACCCGTGCCACTCAGTGGATTGCTCTGCACCTCCCAGATGGCTGCAGCAGTGCACGTTAGTGAGCAAGCGAGCGCACTGATGACTGTCTGTCTGTCTGTCTGTCTGTCTGTCTGGCTTGTGGGTACTGATGTTGGTCCTCTCCTCCCTTCCCTGGCAGAAGCTATGATAGTTTAGACTCTGCCACCAACGGCGGCAGCGACCTGGAGTCTGTCTCGGGGTCTAGCCGGCGGACCAGTCGCCAGTACTCGCTAGACAGTAGGCAGTCCCTGTCTGATAGGTGGGTCCCAGCCTCCTCCTCCTCCTCCACCTCCTCCTCTCCTCTCCTCGCTAGCCTTGTGCCTTCCGCCAGACTGTACTGCTGTACTGTGTCAGTGGACTTGTCTTGTAGTTGAGCTGGTAGCTGTGTGCATGCGCGCTTCTCTCACTGTTTTAATAAATCTCTCTCTCTCTCTCTATCTCTATTGGGTTACTGTGAATATCTGAAGGTTCCGCTGGGAGACATTTTAAGGGGGGATGGGTACACGTGTGTGAGTTGTTCTCTAATTGTTTTCTAGCTGCCAAAGAAACAGCTTAGTTGCAGGAAGAATCATTTTTATTAAACATTCTGAGTTAGCTAGTTTGAGTAAATTCTAAGGATTCTGTTCCTCAGAAATCTTGCTTGTGCCTAAATAGGGGTTTTCCTTCCTTCCTGTGTTACAGGCAATAGGGTCCTCCCTGAGCCTGACCATCACACTGTGCGTTTTTTTGTTTTTTTCATGCATCTCCAGCACTGTTAATAGTGTAAGATTACCTGCTGCGGATGTGAAACTGTGGAGCATTTGACGATCCAGTTTCAAAACTCTCTTTAGAAGTTGTGCACAAGGGCCAGGCTTGCAGGGTTTGAGTTTGAGTTTTTGTTGGTTTGAAGGCAGTAATGAGCAGAGCTCTCCCCTGACTGTGGATAGATATCCCAGCCAGTGTGGTTTCACTCAGCCTAACAACGCTCCCTCTCTTTCTTTTATACATTATTGATAACCAGATAGCCCTCCTGGATAATTAGACCCGAGATCAATACTAGAAAATGCGTGTGTGTGTCTATGTGTCTCTCTCCCTCTCATGCTATCTCCTGCAAAAGCCTCATTCATTACAGTTGATAAATATTATACCTTCCAAATTGCTCCCTTAATGACCTACTTCTGTTGAGAGAGAGGGAGGGAGCAAGGAAGGAAGGAAGGAAGGAAGTACCACTATAGACTACGGTTTAATTGATTGGAAGTCCATTTCTTTCTTTCTTGCTTTGTTTGTTTGTTTCTTTCTTTGTCTTCCTTCTCTCTCAGCCCCACAGGGAGTGGTCTCGACGCTTTGCCAGTAGAGTTGAGGTACCTCCCAGATGAGTGTGTGTCAGCTCTGCTCCAGTATCTGACTCTCTCTCTCTCTCTCTCTCTCTCTCTCTCTCGCTCTCTCTCTCTCTCTCAGCCCCACAGGCAGTAGCCGCTATGCCTCCTCCGCAGAGCTGAGCAGGGGCAGCTCCCAGCTCAGTGAGGATTATGAGAACGGGAGCCTGCGGGGCTCTGGGCTGGGGGAGGACCTGGAGGGAGAGGACTCCTACCACTCCTGCCACAGCTCCGTCAGCTACGCCAAGGAGTCTACGGACTGGGATCCCGAGGACGAGGAGGAGGGGCTGGGCGAGTACAGTGATGACGGGGGGTACCCCAAAGAGGGGGGCGAGGGAATGGGGGTGGTGGAGGGAGGTCTGTGCGAAGACGGGGAGGAGCAGGACGCCATATACGAGCCTGACGACCTGTATGACGAAGAGGAGCTGTATGAGGACGAGGACCTGTACCCCGCAGAGCAGACCCCAGAACAGACCCTCTTCCCTCCCGCCGAGCCGCCCACCCCCACCACCACCTCCGCTCGCCCCCCCCTGGAGAAACAGCCCTCCCTGCAGCAGCAGCCCCAGCCCCCCTCTCAGATTCCCCCTCAGCCACCCTCTCAAACCCCCTCTCAGGCCCCTGCCCCTACCCCTGCTGTCACTGCCCAGCCATCCTTTGAAGCCCCCCCCGTCATGCAGGAGACCCCCATCCCTTCCCCTTCCGCTGCCATGGACACTGCCGAGCAGGAGACTGAGAGACTGCCAGACAGGTAGGGGGCACGGGGTGCTGGCTCTGTTCTTGCTGTTGTGTTTTGAATTTATAGATGGGGAAAAATGAATGTGTAAATAACTGAAACACTGCATTTCCTTGTCCTTCTCTCCTCCTGTCTCAGCTATGGAGTGGGTGATGACAGCCAGGCCTCCATGTCCAGAGCCAAAGCTAACTGGCTGCGAGTCTTTAACAAGGTCCGCATACAGCTGCAGGAGGTACGAGGGGCTTAGAGGGTCACAGACTCAGTGGCACAGATTACACCTGAGAAACACACACACACAGCGATAGACACACAGACAGACACAGTCACAGAGGACCTCTATGGTCACAAGGACACACACACACACACACACACACACACACAGACAGACTTAGTGTTCTTATAAAAGCACTCACACTCCATGTTTATTTGTGCTGTTCTTTCTACCTTGTCTTCATATAGTTTTATACTTTTTTTGGTTTGTTCTGTGTTTTCAAACTGTTTGCACATTATTATATAATTTTTTTTTATTTTTTTTTATAATTATCATTGTTGATTTTCACGTTTTTGATTTTGCTTCACGTTTTTTGTGTGCATCTTTTTTGTTGTTTTTTTATTTCAGTTTTACGCGGTATCCATAGCGATTTTCATATTGTCTGATTTTGATTGGTCGAAACTGGAGCAGACACACAGGTGGGTGTGAGAGTTTGGATCGGTGTGTGTAGATTGCAGCAGGTGTGAGGATATCCAGAGACAGAGAATGCAGTCAGCTTGCAGGCCCAACAGTCGCTTTGTTAGTAGAGGCGATACAGCGCCTACACACATGCAGTCCCACGGCCTCATTAACAGCAACTGCACAATAGATTGCACCATTCCAGTTTAAGTCTTTCACGAACACATCTTTATCAGGTACCTTGTTAATATGATCACGTTCAAGCTACCTGTCTGAGGAATCCATTCCCAAACCCTCCTCCTCTGTATATTGTGTATGCAAGCACAGTGTCTCCATGTCAGTTAAGGTGCAGTTCTGTTCGCCGCCTGCCCTGGGATCCTGCAGCGCCCTCTGCAGGTAAGGGCCTGGTCTGCCTGTGGCTCTGGGGGTGATTGCTGGCCCCTAGAGGCCTGAGGGGTCAGTGTCAGTTTATCTGTACCTTGAGGAGGCTCTGCTCTGTGTGAATCCTGACTCTCCCCCCTCTCCCCCTGCAGGCCCGTGGAGAGAGTGCTGGGGCGCAGTCACTGTGGTTTAAAGGAGGGTGAGTAACACACACATTGACACACTCACACGCTCACTCACACATATACACAGACACACTCACACACATACCTACACTGGCACACTTAAACTGCCTGACGCACACATACACTCACACACATGCTGGCATTTACTTACGGTAACTGTCACACACTACCTGATACACACGTGCTAACGTTCGTTTTATATATAAAACCCTCCCATTGCAGAGCACTCTGAGCCACTCTGAGTTTTACTGTGAGCTTAGTGACAGCTGAGCTACTGTAACTGAATCAGACAGCAGAGGGAAAAAAACTCACAGTGAACCCTGGAGCTGCTCACACTGCCAGCATTGGAGGCTTCTTACTGTCAACCCCATTGAAGAGTCAGAAAACAATGGAATTGTATTATTATTATTATTATTATTATTATTATTATTATTATTACAGTAACCCCTGATGGCTCTGTCTCTCTCTCTCTCTCTATCTCTCTCTCTCTCTCTCTCCGTGATCCATCCCTTACTCACGTCTCTGAGACTTTGGTGTGTGTGTGGGGGGGCTGTCTTGAGGTGATTAGCCTTGGTGCCAAAAACTCTCAGAGTGAAACTAGTGAGGGAAGAAGAGAGAAAGAGAGGGGGAGACAGACTGGGAGGGAGAGATAAGGACCAGGAGGGGATGGATTTCTCTTGTTTTATGTTTTTTTATTTGGTTGGTATTTTTTTAAGGTGGGTGAGGGGGTGCTGGATTTTATACTCCAGAAATAACAATACTGTAAAAATAATACTGTTAACAAAACTGTGTTGCAGCTTCCCAGTGTGTGCCATTCTGCCCACAGTTAAAGCTGCTCTGCAGTGAGTCTCCCCTCTACTCTTGTTCTCTTTACCCCTCTCTGCTGAATTCCTGGCTGATTTCACAGAGCCTGATCAGCACTAACCTTGAACTGCCTTTTACACAAGGGATCATTAGGTAGTCTATGATTGGTGCTAATCACGGGATGCTATTTCTTTTCATTTTTTTATAAGTCTTCCTAGCCAGGAAGAGGCAAATTGACAGTTCATGTTTGAGTGAACTCATAAAGATTACCCCCCCTCCCCCAACAAGTGAATGCTAGATTCTGAATTCCATGGTGTTACAGGTAAGCCCCAGTTGAACAGGGTATTGTGAAACCTATAGCCTGTGGAGAAACTGGGAAAGAAGACCACGGTCCTCGAGACAGGATATAGCTTAGTATTTCTTTGCCAGTGATCTTTGTACCCAGTGATCTTTGTAAGGCCTGATTCTACCGGCCCCTTGGTGTGGCTCCCCCTACACAGGGTAAGGTTTGGTTCTTCTTCCCATATAGCCAGGGTAAGGTTTGGCTCCTCTTCCCTTATAGCCAGGGTAAGGTGTGGTTCCTCTTCCATAAAGGGGCATTCAGAACAGAAAATAAGAGGCACTTTTTTACACAGAGAATTGTGAGGGTCTGGAACCAACTCCCCAGTAATGTTGTTGAAGCTGACACCCTGGGATCCTTCAAGAAGCTGCTTGATGAGATTCTGGGATCAATAAGCTACTAACAACCAAACGAGCAAGATGGGCTGAATGGGGCCTCCTCTCGTTTGGAAACTTTATTATGTTCTTATGTTCCCCTATAGCCAGGGTAAGGTGTGGTTCCTCTTCCCCTATAGATAGGGTAATGTGTGGTTCCTCTTCCCCTATAGCCAGGGTAAGGGGTGGTTCGTCTTCCCCTATAACCAGGGTAAGGTGTGGTTCCTCTTCCTCTATAGCCAGGGTAAGGTGTGGTTTCTCTTCCCCTATAGCCAGGGTAAGGGGTGGTTCCTCTTCCCCTATAGAGGGGTGGTTCCTCTTCCCCTATAGCCAGGGTAAGGCTTGGTTCCTCTTCCCCTATAGCCAGGGTAAGGGGTGGTTCGTCTTCCCCTATAGCCAGGGTAAGGTGTGGTTCCTCTTCCCCTATAGCCAGGGTAAGGTGTGGTTCCTCTTCCCCTATAGCCAGGGTAAGGGGTGGTTCCTCTTCCCCTATAGAGGGGTGGTTCCTCTTCCCCTATAGCCAGGGTAAGGCTTGGTTCCTCTTCCCCTATAGCCAGGGTAAGGGGTGGTTCCTCTTCCCCTATAGCCAGGGTAAGGCATGGTTCCTCTTCCCCTATAGCCAGGGTAAGGCTTGGTTCTCCCCGCATGGTGTTAGTCTAGCAGAGCAGATGCTGACGGTGGTGTTGCTGTCTTTCCACAGGCCGGGCGGTGCGCTCTATAGCATAGACAGCATGCCGGACCTTCGAAAGAGGAAAGCCATCCCTCTAGTTAGAGACTTGGTGAGAGCTCCAGATAAACCCTACCCTTCTGCCCTTCTACCCTTCACAAATACCTCCTCTCCCCTTATCACTCCCAGCCTCCCTCCACTCACAACGCCCTCCCGCTCTCTCTCTCTCCCTCCATCCTCCTCCCCTCCCCTCCCCTCCCCTCCCCTCCCTTCTCTCTAGATTGGCTCACTGACTCTCCTCTGCAGGGTGTCTGCTGTCTGGAGACTCTCAAACACTTGCCCGCTGTTGCTGCTTCTTTATTTTTATATATTTATTTGATTGTATTACAGTTTTCCTCTGTATTGCTGAGCTGGTGTAGCCTCCTCCTCCTCCTCCTCCTCCTTTCTTCTCTGGCCTTGTTAATCTTGTTGATGCCTCTCTATTTGTTTGTCTGTCTGTCTGTCTGTCTGTCTGTGTGCGACTGTCCTGGGTGTTGTGTTGTTTCCTTTGCTCTGAGCAGTGGAGCTGCCGCGGTTAAGTTCCTGTGCAGTATTGACAGCATGCCTGACATTAAGCCGCGCCGCAAATCCCTCCCTTTTGTCAGCGACATGGTGAGCTCATCACAAGAGGCAGAGCTTGTACTTAAAGGGGCGGCGCATCCTTCAGTGACAATTTAATAACTAACGGGAAGAGGGAAAGAGTTAAATACATTAACAACCATGAACCAAGAGACCTGGCAAGGGGACCTACAGCAAATATAGCAACCAGCCGGGCCTGGTTTAACAGTGAATGGGCCTAATTAACAAACATGTTAACAAATTGGATTTCACATGACTGTAAAGATCAAATATAATGAACTCATTATTTGAAATAATTAGGTGCAGTATTATTGGTTTTGTGCAGCTGGGACAATCATTTAAATGCTCCTTTTATCTAAAACAAAGTCAAGCTTTGCACTCACTTTAGGCCACATATGAGATGACAGGTCTATTTTAATGATCTAGTCAGCATCCGATCTAAATACCAGCATCTTTGAGCTAAACAAAAACCAAAAAAAATACAGCAGAAAGAGATCTGCAAAACAACAGGTCTGTAAGCTGTATGATGGCATTATTGATTCAGGTCCAATTATCAGTTTAATTAGGTGTTAAGGAAAGATTTAAATTGTTAACTCACTGACCGTGAACGCGCCAGGACGCCGCCCCTTTAACTGAGGTCGTCGGGGGGACAAGCCCCCTTCCGCACTGGCTTCCTGTCGCTGCAGCACTTTCAGGAAGCCTGGTTTCCAGCTAATTAAATTAAACAGGAATAGTTTTGAAAATGACACTATATATATCATTTTTTTATTTATTTTTATCATTTAAACCATTAGTTCCTTGTAGCCCTGCCTGCCACTGGTTTGCACTCTGACCACTGGAAACCAGACTCCCTCTTAATGTGCCCCTCTGAACCAGCTTGTTTTTTGGCTCCCCGTGTCTTGCGTGCGTCACGTGTGTCATGTGATCGGTTCCGTTTCTCTGGAAATCCAGACTAATGCACACATAAAGATCCTGAGAAATCCTTCACTGAGTGGCCGCATTCCCAGGCTGCTGATTGGTGGAATCCGGTGGAAGTGAAGCTCGAGCCAAGAGATTCGTCAGATTATCTGTTAATTCATCACACATACTACAAAACCGAGTGAAATAGGATGCTAAAAGGACAAGAAAAGGATACAGAGACAGACTGACAGAAAAAAACATGAAATGTATTAAGATCTGGTCAATTAACAATATAATGAATGTATTACTTTAAACAATTACTACACTGAGTTTATAGACAGTGTATCTATACTTTATGTACTCGCAGACATCTGTTGCTGTAAATATGTCCATAGTTGGACAAAATTAAGTTGTTGCTGACATCTGCAGTTTTAAAGTATATAGACATTCACATGACCAGATCCCCTGCGGATCAATACCAATGGTGCCCACCAGTCCACGAGTGTGATGCAAATATAGCCTTGGGAAGATCTCGAATCTTCCTTCAGGACTGACTTGAATGACCAGGTCTAGTCTGAAAGGAATGGCTCAGACTGCATCCCGCCCCCCGACTCTCCTGCTCTCTGGCTCCCCCTAGCTTCACCTTGCCTACATGACCGTAGTGCTGCTCGGGTTTCTCTCACTCGCCACCAGGGGCCTCAGTGTCCACAGTGCTGCCCAGGACCCTGTCTGTCTGTCCCCCTGTGTGTGGTTCTCTGTGTCTCCAGTAAGCTGGTTTTGTTCTAACAGCTGTCTATATTCCTCTCTCCTCTCCTCACCCTGCTGCTGCAGGCTATGGTGAGTAAAAAGAAAAGTCTACTCCATTATTCAGAGTGCATTGCCTTAAATGTCACAGGACAGCCTGACACACAGTGCTATTATTATTATTATTATTATTATTATTATTATTATTATTATTATTATTATTATTATTATTATTTACATTGAATGAAACTAATGTTTTATTTGATATAAAACCGACCCATATCTCAGATAATCTGTCATTCAGATATGCAATAATGAGTTTGAATTTGTATATATGTACAGTATCCATCACAAAAAATGTAATGCATGAATACATAGAGTCCATTGGGGAAACAGTACTATGCAATACATTGTTCTTATAATTACAGCTATAAATCTAATGGAATCAGCCTCACAACCCACTCTCTCTGTCTTCTATCCTTCTCTCCTTCCCTTCTTTCCCAGTCTCTGGTCAATTCTCGGAAGGCAGGAATCGCTCCGGCGCTCGCCTCCAGCACCCTGAATAACGAAGAACTGGTGAGAGGCTGTGTATATCTGTGTATATTCAGCTGTGCATCTCTGTGTGTGTGTGTCACCTATACAGTGTGGTTTCTGACCCCAGCCTCTCTCTCTCTCTCTCTCTCTGCAGAAGGCCCACGTGTACAGGAAGACCCTGCAGGCACTCCTCTACCCCATCTCCAGCACCACACCCCATAACTTCGAGGTGTGGACCGCCACCACGCCCACCTACTGCTACGAGTGCGAGGGGCTGCTGTGGGGCATAGCCAGGCAGGGCATGCGCTGCTCTGAGTGCGGGGTCAAGTGCCACGATAAGTGCCAGGACCTGCTCAACGCAGACTGTCTGCAGAGTAAGAGACTAGGAGGGACTGTGGGGAAAAGTGACACCAAGGCATTGGCCGAAACATTTCTCTGCTTGACTTGCTATCTTCTGGTTTTGCCTCAATAAAAGCGATGAAGGAACTAGCTGAAACATTAGCTGCCTCGCATACACGCATTCAATTCAAAAGGTCTTCATCATCATGACCCAAAATACTGGCAAAGTTAGTGCATCCAAAATACAGAATGTAATCTTCACAATAAAAGTAGAGCAGATGCACTGAGAGGTCTGTGCTGAGTGTTGGGGTGTGTGTGGTGGCAGGTTCTCATTCTCTCCCCTCTCCCTCCTCTCCTCTCCCCCTCTCTCTCAGGAGCTGCTGAGAAGAGTTCAAAGCACGGTGCCGAGGACCGGACCCAGAACATCATCATGGTTCTGAAGGACCGCATGAAGATCCGCGAGCGCAACAAGCCTGAGATCTTCGAGCTGATCCAGGAGGTGTTTGGGTTGTTGAAGGCGCCGCACACCCAGCAGATGAAGCAGATCAAGCAGAGTGTGCTCGACGGCACCTCCAAGTGGTCAGCCAAGATCAGCATCACAGGTCAGGGGAGAAGGGAGGAGAAGAGGAGGAAGAGGGAGGGGTTGGAGATCAGTACCACAAGTTAAGGGAATTAAAGAACCAGATGTGCAAACTCTGTGAGGTTTCGGTGGAATCTGATTGAAACTCCAGCTTCGTTCCAGCTGGGATTGGCTTCTGAATGTGGTGAGAGAAACCCGGTGTGTGAGTCTAATTGTCCCCTCTCTTCTCTTAGTGGTGTGTGCCCAAGGGCTGCAGGCAAAGGACAAGACGGGCTCCAGTGACCCCTATGTGACCGTGCAGGTGGGCAAGACCAAGAAGAGAACCAAGACCATCTATGGGAACCTCAACCCAGTGTGGGAGGAGAACTTCCACTTGTGAGTGCACACTGCTGCATGCAAGGGGACACACGCACATCACTGCTACACTGTTAATGTACAGGACAGTCTCCTCTTTTTTTGTAACTTTTCTTATGTTCTTAGCTGTGCAGTGAGGAGGCTCTGTTCTGGTTAATGGTTGTCTGTTTGTAATGGTCTCCCCTCCCCTCCCCAGTGAGTGCCACAACTCGTCAGACCGGATCAAGGTGCGAGTGTGGGACGAGGACGATGACATCAAGTCCCGTGTGAAGCAGCGGTTCAAGCGCGAGTCCGATGACTTCCTGGGGCAGACCATCATCGAGGTGCGCACCCTGAGCGGGGAGATGGACGTGTGGTACAACCTGGGTGAGTACGGAGAGGAGAGGAGAAGAGGAGAGGAGAAGAGGAGATGGCGTGGAGGCACTAACCCCAATGCGTGTGTTTTGTTTGTTTGCTGGTTGGTTTGTTTGTTTGGTTCAGATAAGCGCACAGACAAGTCTGCGGTGTCGGGAGCGATCCGGCTGCACATCAGCGTTGAGATCAAGGGGGAAGAGAAGGTGGCTCCCTACCATGTGCAGTACACCTGTCTACATGAGGCAAGTACCTGCACAGCCTGTGTGTCTCAGTCTTGTGCTGTTGCTATTGCTTACCTGAGCTAAAGCAGGTGTGCCCATGTGTAAAAAGGAGATCAGAAAACCTGTTGCATTAACCCCTCACTGCCTCTGTTGTACATTAAACCTTGCTGGCTGACTCTGCCCCCCCGTGTCTGTACTGAGCCCTCGCTCTCTGCCTCCCTCAGAACCTGTTCCACTACGTGACGGATCTTCAGAACGGCGGGGTGGTGAAGATCCCGGACGCAAAGGGGGACGACGCCTGGAAGGTTTACTTCGAGGAGACGCCGCAGGAGATTGTGGACGAGTTCGCCATGCGCTACGGAGTGGAGTCCATCTACCAGGCAATGACGTGAGTGTGGGACGGGACGGGACAGGACGGGACAGGACAGAGGCATCCTGAGGTTCTGGAGGGGGGGGTGGGGGAGGGGGGTTGAGTAGTTTCACTCTTCTTGCTTTGACTCGCTCTTCTCACAGACACTTTCCCTTGTGATAGGAAGGTCTCTCTCGCTCTCTCTCTCTCTCTCTCTGATGATTTGCCTGTGTGGTGGTTCTGTAGTGTAACCCTGTCTCTCTCTCTCTCAGACACTTTGCCTGCCTCTCCTCTAAGTACATGTGCCCTGGAGTTCCCGCTGTGATGAGCACGCTGCTCGCCAACATCAACGCCTACTATGCACACACCACCGCCTCCACCAACGTGTCTGCTTCCGACCGCTTCTCAGCCTCCAACTTCGGGGTGAGTGGCAGAGCTGCAGGGTCCCTCTCTGCACACAGGCTGCCCTGGGAGAGGTAGAGTAGGGGTGGAAGGGCTGGTTTCACACACCCCTGATTAGCATTAATCTTGGACTACCCCTCCTCAAGGTAACATTAGCTACTCCGAGAGTAGTTCTAATCAAGGTCTGTGAAACCTTAGGTAAGTGTTTTATACTGAAACTGAATACAGAGTTGATAAGCTCTTTTTTCTTTTTTTTCTCTACAGAAAGAGCGGTTTGTGAAACTCCTGGACCAGCTTCACAACTCTCTGAGGATTGACCTGTCCATGTACCGGGTAAATCCAGATCACTGTATTAGACAACAGGCACCACAACACTCCAGTGTACTGCAGTGTGAAATATGGAACACAGTCCTGTTTCTATGGCCTTCATGACCTTTTAAATTGTGGGGGTTAAAGTTGCCATGGTTATATGTAGGGATGGAAATAAAACTCCTATTGCATAGCAGGTTTTAATACATGATTAAATTAGCCATAGTGTATAAGTAACATGCTCAGGTGTGTCTTAGTAAAACCAGGTATGGATCAAACTGCTATGTAATGGGAGCCTTTCCATCCCTGTTATATGGGAGGGGTGTTGGTGGGTGTGGTTATTTCATGTAACTCATCTGTCTGCCTGTCTGTCTCTCAGAATAACTTCCCCGCCAGCAGCCCCGAGCGTCTCCAGGACCTGAAGTCCACAGTGGATCTGCTGACTAGCATCACGTTCTTCAGGATGAAGGTGCAGGAGCTGCAGAGCCCCCCCAGGGCCAGCCAGGTGGTGAAGGACTGCGTGAAGGCCTGCCTCAACTCCACCTACGAGTACATCTTCAATAACTGCCACGAGCTGTACAGCCGCGAGTACCAGGCCGACCCGGTGAGCATCGCGGCACTCCATGAAAGCAAAGCAAAGTGGAATAGTGGAAGCATTGGAAAGCATAGCTGAGTGTTGTAAAGCACCCGAGATGTATGGTGCAGCGTATTGAAAACATGGCAAACTGTGATGAATGCAAACTATAACCATGGAAAAACTACAAAACTGCTTTTGCAAATGAACTGTGGTAAACTGTTGTGAAGGTGTGCTGCTCTGCAGTGTTAGCTTGTGGGTGAATCTCGCCTCTCACTCCTCCTGCAGGCTAAGAAAGGGGAGGAGCAGCCCGAGGAGCAGGGCCCCAGCATCAAGAACCTTGACTTTTGGTCCAAACTCATCACTCTCATCGTCTCCATCATTGAGGAGGACAAGAATTCCTACACACCCTGCCTCAACCAGTGAGTGCCGCCCAGCCCCAGGGACCAGGGGCTCTACACCTAAATACCTTGTGTTGTAATGATCACACCCTAATGGAAGAGGTTGTAGACTGTCCGTGCTTCAGTGAAGGTGCTGTTGACCTTCCATGCTTAGTGAATAGTGTTCCTGCGTCATCCTGTTCTAATGAAATGTGTTCTAGACTATCCCTTCCTACTCTAATGAATCTAACCCCACCCCAGGTTCCCTCAGGAGCTCAATGTTGGGAAGATCAGCGCGGAGGTGATGTGGAACCTGTTTGCTCAGGATATGAAGTACGCCATGGAAGGTGAGAGGCTGGATAATATACACAAGACAATTCATACAGTCAGCTGGGTATAGAATTCCTTATTGCTGTTACTGGGATTGTGATCCCCCTCTCTCTATCCTTCTACCCCGTCAGAGCACGATAAGAACCGTCTGTGTAAGAGTGCGGACTACATGAACCTGCATTTCAAGGTGAAGTGGCTCTACAACGAGTATGTGAAGGAGCTGCCCTTCTTCAAGAGCAGAGTGCCCGAGTACCCAGCGTGAGTGTGGGGATTCCACTACTGCCGTGGTCACTCTGACAAACAAAATATCACTCCCAGAAGCCTCTCCTAGCTAAACTACAACTCCCACAATCCTCTCCTAGCTAAACTACAGCTTCCAGCATGCTCTCCTAGCTAAACTACAATACCCACAATCCTCTCCTAGCAAAACTAGAGCTCCCACAATCCTCCCCTTTCTGAAGAACCCTTTCCCCCACACCCCCCTGCATGTCTGTCCTGATGGCTGGCTGTCTGCTCTCTCCTCAGCTGGTTCGAGCCGTTTGTTATCCAGTGGCTGGACGAGAATGAGGAGGTGTCCCGAGACTTCCTGCATGGAGCGCTGGAGAGAGACAAGAAGGACGGGGTAGGGACTGGGAGCACTGCACTGAACTCAAGGCAATGAGCCTGCCAGGAACTTCCTCTAAATATATTTTTTCTCATTCAATCTCTCCTCCCTCTCTCCCTCTCTCAGTTCCAACAAACCTCTGAGCACGCTCTCTTCTCCTGCTCAGTGGTGGACGTGTTCTCCCAGTTAAACCAGAGCTTCGAGATCATCAAGAAGCTGGAGTGCCCAGACCCCCAGATCGTGGGCCACTACATGAAGAGGTTTGCCAAGGTACGAGAGTTTGCCTGCCTGTAGCGTCCCCTGCTGATCACAGCCAGGCAGAGTAGGGCAGGGTTGCTGTAAACGCTGGTTATACACATGCTGTTATTCTGAGCTGAGTTTGCAGTGTTCTTTTTATAACAGTACATTTCAACGTCTGTCTTGTATTCCTAGATGATGCCAGGCTGTGTGTGCTTGACGTGTCTCTGATATCTCTCTCTGCCCCTCTTATTCTCTCACTTTCCCTTCTTTCTCCTTCTCTCTCCCTCACTCCACAGACCATCAGTAACGTGCTGCTCTCCTACTCTGACATAATTTCCAATGACTTTACCAACTACTGTTCCAAAGAGAAAGTGGTGAGTCTGCCTTCACTGACTGCTTGGTCTTCTTGTATTGCAGCTATCTCTTTGAGTGTGCGAAAGGGGTTTGTAATTAAGTGTAATTCTCTAACTATCAGTGTTTGTGTGTGTGCGTGTATATCTATTTGTGTGTGTGTGTGCTTTGTTATTTACCTGCTTGTGTAACACAGTGTGTATTTGCATCTCTACAGCCCTGTATCTTGATCAACAACATCCAGCAGCTCAGAGTCCAGCTGGAGAAGATGTTTGAGGCCATGGGGGGAAAAGATGTGAGTATTATTATTGTTATTATTATTATTATTATTATTATTATTATTATTATTATTATTATAATAATATCATCATGTTTGCTGGGATGCCAGGTGGTGCTGTGTGAATGAGTGAGTGACACTGTCTGTCTCTGCAGCTCAACGTGGAGGCCAGTGACATTCTGAAGGAGCTGCAGATCAAACTCAACAATGTGCTGGATGACCTGAGCAGAGTGTTCGCCACCAGGTGAGGGGATGCACTGACAGACACACACTCTGCATTGACTTCATTATAGTGTTACTATAATGAAACATCAACCCCTATAAAAAACTCCACAATGTGTTTTTTTTTTTATTTACATTTTTTTATGTTGTTCTCAATCTGTTGTTCTATAGACAATACTGCTCGTAGCACACCCCTCACCCTCTTTCTCCCTCTCCCTCTCTAGTTTCCAGCCCCACATCGAGGAGTGTGTGAAGCAGATGGGTGATATCCTGAGCCAGGTGAAGGGGACAGGCAACGTGCCGGCCAGTGCCTGCAGCAGCGTGGCTCAGGATGCAGACAACGTGCTGCAGCCAATCATGGACTTCCTGGACAGAAAGTGAGTGACGCGTGGTCAACCACCAACACATCCAGAACTAATCGACACCTAACAGTGCGGAATTCATGAAATACTAACGTTCAATGACAAGCGTTTCGATTTTAGATTTCTTTTTCAATGTCTTCGAAGACATTGAAAGAGACTTTGTTGAGATGATTGGCATTGAATTTGAGTTTCTTTTAGCATCTCTTAAGATCTGGGTCCAGACAGATTCGGCACACACTGACAGACGCCAGCCTCACCCTCCTCTCCCTCTTCTCCCTGCAGTCTGTCCCTGTTTGCTAAGATCTGTGAGAAGACTGTTCTGAAGCGAGTTCTGAAGGAGCTCTGGAAGCTGGTGATGAACACCATGGAGAAAACCATCGTGCTGCCGCCCCTCACCGACCAGACAGTGAGTACAGACACGCAGCGCACACGCACACACACGGCCCAGAGCTCGCTCCCAACACCTCCCCCTCACACACAGTGTGGGCCTGGAGAGCACTGAACACAGAGAGAGACTGGGCTGTCGCTGGAACCTGCTGGAGAGGAGAGAGAAAAGGAGAGGAGAGTAGAGGGGGAGAGATGAGATGGGTAGACAGATGGGGTTCAAACACTGGGAAGCAGCCTTATAGAATACAGAAGAGAAGACACAGAGTTACTGTAGGTGAAGGGGAGAGTGGGGGGGAGCAAGAGACAGGTTCAACCCAGCATACACACCAAGAGATTCTCTCAGTCTGTGGGTCAGGATCAGCAAACATTTAACCCATTAAAACCAGCGTCAACCAGTGTGAAGCGGTGTTCTGTAGAAACAAAACCAAACTGAACACAGGGACCCTTAAACCTTGAAGTGAGGAGGTTACAGGGGAGCGCCCCGTTCCTGTACCGTGTACCTGCTGTGTACAGACTGCTCTGTGTGCGAGACAGAGCTGTTAACATTGCCTTCTTTGAATGAAAAGTAGTTTACAATCCAGCGAAAACTGTGTTCCTTAAACCCTCGCCTGTGAAAATGCAACAGCAGACCCCCCCTGCCTCCCTCCCAGCCCCTCCACTCACAGGGTGCACATCATCATTCAAACCCTGGTTCAAGGCATTTCCAGTTCAGCAGCCACAGCCAATCAAACTCAACCAACTACATGAGCTGTATTTTATATTCGGTACTGTGATATGCATAAAAACAATCCATATCTTTAAAAAGATATCCATATCTCTGTGACTGCTAAACAAGAAACTAGCCCTGTAAATGATTAATTTCATTCCATTATGAATTCATTCATTATTATTTTATTTATATATATATATATATATATATATATATATATATATATATATATATATATATATATATATATAATTTTTAAAAGAGCCCCATATCCTTTCCTCTCTGGCCTGGTGATTAAAAACTAAAATGAAAGCCAGCGAAGTGCCAGTCTGGGAGGAGTGCGTTTCCACTGGTCATCTGTGCAGCCTGGCCAGTGTAAAGACACCTTCCACAGCTATATTAATGCAACGAGACAAGTTATCGAACAGTGGAGCTGATAAGCACAGGATCCCATTGTAGAACAGTGGGAGCCATTCCAGGTTTCACTGGGATTAAGTGTGTCCAATGAACTGTGTGAAAACAGCAGAGGGGAGCGCCCTCAATATGATTTGAATTGATTTAAAATCTCTCTTGATTTAACACATCCTTCATGTTAATCAGTAATACATTTCTTATGCCTGTGCTGTACTGAAGGGGTCTACAGGGCAGGATGACCAATGGAAACTAGATGTGCTGAGACTGGGAGCTGGTTTCAATATTATTATTATTATTATTATCGTGGTTGCTGCTGTTGTTATTGCTGATTGGTTGATCTGGGGCCCTTTTGTAAATTACTGACCCTCTTCTCTAATATTACATCCCGCCTCTCTCTGGTCACTCCACAGATGATTGTAAGTACGGCACTTAAGTGTCTGTCTGTCTGTCTGCAGTGCGTCAGTGCAGGTGGCCAGTCCTTGTTATGTGTGGCTGCAACCCACTTCCTCTCTGTCCTCCCTCTCCTCTCTCCTGATCTCCCACCTCTAATTTCGCTCTCTCTTCCTAGCTCCTGTCTCTCTCTCTTGCCCCCGTCTCTCTTCAGACTGCAGCATGGTGCATTTCGACTGACTCCAGCTAGCCGCCCCCCCCCCCCCCCCCCCCCCCCCGCAGTGGCTCCGTCTCACATTATCTCTCTGCATCCTGCTACCTGGATTTCCTGTTTACTATCTGCAGTGATTATTATTATTATTATTATTATTATTATTATTATTATTATTATTATTATTATTATTAAAATCCAGACGTGCCCTGCCCCCTCCCTCCCCACCAGTTTTATACATCTCTATTTCTTCTTGTGGACCTGCTGCTTCAGTTCTATACTGTTTTATATAAAAGTCTTTGTAACTGGAACTTGCTTTGTTTGTTTTTCATTATTTATTTTTTTTTCATTTTTTTTGCATTCACTAAAAAAAAAAATGTCTGAACTTCTGATTTCTTCAGTTTTGTCTTTTTGTATTGTACGTTTTCAAATGAATGCTGACCTTGTTGCTGTTGTGTTCAGCGGTGTTGCAGATCTCTTTAGTCCACTAGAGGGCCTCAGCATGGGGTTTGAAATGGCCTCCAGGGGGAGCTGTTGTTAAAACACAAACAATAGCTAAACGGTGAATAAAATGTCAAGGTTGACCCTCTGCTTACCACAAGTTCTGCATATTTGTTAATGTATTAGTTCATTTGGTCTATTTATTTATTGTAATTCATAATCGCATACAACCGCTCAGAGCCTTAATTACAAAACATTGCTGCAAGTCTCAGAATGTTATTTCCTTGTAATAGAAAGACACACCCACACACTCCCTAGCAGATACCGTAACCTTAATAAAGACACACCCACACACTCCCTAGTAGATACCGTAACCTTAATAAAGACACACCCACACACTCCCTAGCAGATACCGTAACCTTAATAAAGACACACCCACACACTCCCTAGTAGATACCGTAACCTTAATAACTTTTTACCTTTGAGCAGGCCGTGCACTGGGGGCATGTCTTTGCAGCTGATTGGCTGGTTACTGAGCCGCGCAGTTCTGCTCAAAACACTGCAAACTTGTGGCAATGGGTGGGGCTTGGTTCAGCCACCGTGATTGGCTGGAGGCACTGTGATCATCCTGTGATGTCATTAACTGTACTCTCTTTGCAGGGCAGGGTGAAGCTTGTGTGTCACACTGATGTAAGGATACCTTCCCCCTGAATGTGTTTCTCTCTCTCTGTCACCATTTCACTTTGACCTCTCCTCTCCGCTCCTCCCCTCTGTGCACTGGGGTTTCTTGCATATATTTATATAAAATAATTTTTAGAGATAATAAAAAATAACTATTACTCTCTCCTTGTCTACAGTGCCCTGTTCTTCTCTTCCATGTCAGTGTTGCTGCTTCACTCCTCTAATCTCTTTTGTGGTTCAGTGTGGTTTACACTTTTTTTTGTCTTTCTTTCAGTGAATTTAATTGGGATATATATATATATAGTAATACAAAAGTAACTCCTCTCTCTCCCTGTCTACAGTGCCCTGTCCACCTGTTTTCATAGTACAACTATCCTGTCCTCTGTTACTCTCTCCCCCTCTCCCTTTGCTCTCTGTTGCATTTTCTCTCTCATTCCCCCTCCCTCTCACCCCCCTCTCTCCCCCCGTCTCTCAGTCTCCACTGTGCCCTGATGCATTGTGCATCTCTCTCCCTCTCCTCCTTGTTCTCTCTCATTCCCCCTCCCTCTCTCTCTCATCCCCCTCTCTGTCACCCCCCTCTCTCTCATCCCCCCCTCTCTCTCCGTCTCTCAGTCTCCACTGCGCCCTGTTGCATTGTGCATCTCTCTCCCTCTCCTCCTTGTTCTCTCATTCCCCCTCCCTCTCTCTCTCATCCCCCTCTCTGTCACCCCCCTCTCTCTCATCCCCCCCTCTCTCCCCGTCTCTCAGTCTCCACTGCGCCCTGTTGCATTGTGTATCTCTCTCCCTCTCCTCCTTGTTCTCACTCATTCACACATGCTCAGCCTGGGGGTCGGTGTCACAGTGTCTCTCCTCTCTTTCAGGGCACGCAGCTCATATTCAATGCAGCCAAGGAACTGGGACAGCTCTCCAAGCTCAAGGTACCCCCTCCATTTATCGTAGAATTAGAAAAGCACTAACAGATGCTGTGTCAGGATGGTTTGAGCTTCTTCTGGCTTTGCTGACGCAGGGTTCAAAGGTGCTGGATGAAAGGTATAAGAACGGTACTCACATGTTAGTGCCGCGCCCCAGAGCTCCCCATTGGACTGTTTCTTCTGTGTGATGCAGATTGATGCTTGCTTAGGAGCTCTGTATTGCTTTCTGATTACTGATTTTCTGTTTCAGGATCACATGGTGCGGGAGGAAGCCAAGTCCCTCTCCCCTAAGCAGTGCGCTGTGGTGGAGCTGGCACTCGACACCATCAAGGTACAGAGAGCCAGGGACAGGCAATCAAACACACTGAGAAACACAGCCTCTCTCTTACACACACGCACACACACAGAAAAACAGACAGAGCTGACACAGTCCCACTTCAAATCTGTTTGCTTCTGTTGAATCGCTGATTCAACACAAAAAACAGGACTGATTTCAAATCACTTTTTCTCCCTCCCTCCCGCTCTTCCCTCCTGTTTCTCTATCTCTCTCTAGCAATATTTCCATGCAGGAGGAGTTGGTTTGAAGAAGACGTTTCTTGAAAAGAGTCCTGCCCTGCAGTCTCTGCACTACGCACTGTCCCTCTACACACAGGCCACCGACACCCTCATCAAAACCTTCGTCCAATCACAGAATGCACAAGGTATGGGACCGCCTCCGCTCGCTCTCAGTTCAGTGCAGTATTGCTAATGCATTAATATTAACTATTAGGCACACTGGGGTTAGGGTTGGGGTTAGAGAGTTAGGGGTTTAGTTAGGGTATCTTTGTATCTCTGTACAGTGTTGTTTTATGTGTGTCTGTTTGTGTGCCTATAGACTGAGATAAGAACTGGGCAATACAGCAACAGCACAACAAACATTTACAGAAAGCGCTTTTCATGGTGCTGTAGATCTTTTAAATTGTTTCATGTTTTATATAAATGAGTTTCAATAGAGCCACGCTTCGGGGCTCTTCATCCTCCTTGTGTTTTTACACAATTGAAATGTTCATTAATTAACCTTCGTCTGTTGAGCTTCTCAGAGGACTCTGAAGTGAGTGCAGAGTTTGACTTTTAACTTTGTAAAACAGCAACAACAGCTTCCAGCAGCAAGCGCGCGCTTCTCACTAGTGTTATAATAATGTGAATAATAATAATATTCTGTAAAGATGAATCTGAGAGCCACTCCAGGACACTGCTTGCCTAGTCATTTAGCCCTGTCTGTCCTGGACTGCAGTGGTGCAGGTCCAACTGTACATATAAACTATTAGAAATCATGTTTTAATTAAATAAGAACAGTACATAGTTAATGCCGTTATCCAGGCCTTCAGAATGTTGTAGTCTAAAGTTTACAAGACAACACTTCAGTCAAAATAAGACGCACTTGAACGTTCTGATATCTACCGTTTTGTTTGGCCGAGAGTGTCTTCTTGGTTTTATAACAAACAGAATAAAATAAAAGAATAAAAATGACAGTGATCCTGCTTGCTGCCACACCTGTGTCTAGGATAGAACGGTCAATCATAAACTCTGCACAACTCAAACTAGAACAAACTCAGTCCAGCAGACAAACGACTGGGCTGCTGCCTCCTCCGTTACTATAGCACCATACTGCTCGGAGGCTGAAAGCCTTCCTCTGCTCGGCTCAGTTTCTTGTGGCGACTCGTTTGTTTTTTTGCTTCTCACCAGTGTTGTTTCTTTCTCTTCTCTTGTTCTCTCAATTCTTTTTTACTTGTTTTTTTGTGTCTTTTCTCTTCTTCCCTCCCTCCTCTCCCGCTAGTTCACGGAGGCAAGGGGGTTAGGTTCACCCTTAGCGAGGAAGTTTACCCAGAGAAGGGTACGTCTCCCGGGAGCAGTGATCCCACACAAGGCTTCCAAGACTCTGCCAGCCCCTCTCACCCTCTCCCCTTCTCCCTCTACCTCCTCGCACCCTCTCCCCACACACACAGCCAGAGTCACAGCTTAATCAGGGTGCTGTCATGGCAAATGGCATTGGGGCAAGTCACATGATAGTTGTGTCCAGCCAAATCAAGTGCATCACGGATCTCGTACTAAAGATGTTTATATAATCATTTTTAAGTAAAGTACCGTGTTATTTATAATTAAGTCTAAATTTCTACCACAATTAAACGACATGCTGGGCTTTTGTTTTGGTTTGATCTATAATGGGTTTTTATACAGTATAATAATCACATGGTTTTTTTTTTTTACAATATTTTTGTATCATAAATATTATTTATGTTTGTACCCTATTTTCAAGTGAATCATATAGTAATGGAATGCGCTGACGTATGTCTTTGCCACGACAGTTTACCCATCACTGTTTTAACCCAAGGAGCACAAACACTTTGAGAAGGGTCTGTGCTCTGGAACTCCAGCTTTAGCACAGTTTGTGCTTGTTTTAAGGTGTAGTTATTAGAATGTAATCCTGGCCTGTGTGTGTCCGCGTGTGCTATTACAGGTTATGCACATTGTCTACATGTTTGTGTACACACACACTTTTATATGCATTTACTGGGTTTAATATGTTTCGCTCCAGTGTGAAATTTACATCTGAAATCTATCAGATACAGTCACTTAACATTTGTTCATGAAGCAGGATTTGCCTTGTTTGAGGATATTGAGCTGTAAATATGCGTGCGCGCGTGTGTTCAGTTTGTTAGGAGGCAGCGTGTTCCCAGGCTCTTGGTTAATTCGCAGACAGTCCTGCAGCTCAGTCTGGTGATGGGGACAGAACTCCAATCGGACTCCCTGTGACTGGCTTGCTGGCCACAGTAGAGGCTGTGTGAGAGTACAGGAAACACTGTGGGGGTGCTGGCACACTAGCTGAAGAGAGCCATGCAGCACAGTGGATCATACAGCTCTTCTTAGACTGGACTGAATCGCATGAGGATTAGCAGCCGTGTGTAACGAGTGCTCATTGGGATCCCATTCGTTCTTCCAAGATATGAAAATGTTCCTGAGGTTGCCCTTCAATACAGAACCACTGCAGTGCCCCTTTCTGTCTGCGTTGCTGTTGAAGATGTCTTGGTGAGGGGAGTCTATGGTCCCTGCTCTGTAGGGAGGGAGATGATCCCCACTGCAGTGTGTGTGTCTCTTCAGCCACTGTCCCAGCAGACCCACTCTGGCTCTTCCCGTTGAAACCGGCACAGTGGAATCCTTTGCTCTTTCTTTACTGTGTGTCACTTGGCAGGCTGGATTAACTCCAGGACTCTGGAGCCACAATTAAGAGCAATTGCTTTCCTGGCACACTGCTGATCAGGGAAACCTGCAGCTCAGCCAGCAAAGGTCCTTCATATTTTGCTGTTTGTTGTAAACGGTGAGTTTTATGTACATTACAATCTATTAAGGGATTAGGGTATTTAGCACAACATGCTGAAGGGCCATTTTGAAACCCTGGCACAGGCACACAGCATTTTCAATTAATTTGCACAGGGGACTGAATCCAACTCACATCAGCTGTTTAAAAGCCTGCCCCTGCATACATGCTCCCTCCCTTCAGATCTCAGTTTAACATAACTTGTGGTTTTTGTGATCACTTTTCTAGAAGGAAGAGACTATATATTAATAGTCTGTGGACTATACTGATCAAAATACAGAAATATATCTGCATCTTCTACACCGTGCTGTCAGGATTCAGGGATACCTGCACAAGCAACGTTCAGATCCCGTTAGTGTCATTTGAAACATGTTTGAATGTCTAAATTACAGTAATCCTGTAGTTTTATTTTTTAGCACTGTATTTTTCAGCCAGCCTGAGTGACGGTACGCTGTGTCCTATTAATGAAACTTCAATTTGCGCGCAATTTCAAGAAGTCAGTGAGGTTTGAAATAGGAAACTGCAAACCTTCGTAAAGAAAAAAAAAAAAAGTCAAGAAAAGTTTAACGAAAGCCAGCCCCCAATTACTTCAGCAAAGGGTCATATCATTTTTCTACGGAACGAAAATCCATCTGGTAATGTTTATAAAGCTAATAACAGGCTGGCACATGTGTTGCTGCTGGTTTTGTTGCATTCAGTGTCACTGAGTGCGCAGCTTGCTGATCGGACCCAGGTGGCGTGTTTCTCCCCCAGACTCTGAGCCAGGCCTTCTAACAAACTGAGCCAGCTGCCTGAATGCAGCCCCCAGACTGGGGCAGTGCATGCCTTACCCCTGCCCGTCAGAACCCGTGGCATGGGAATGAGGTTCAGCCCGACCCGGTCACATCAGCACTGCCTCTCTCCAGGGCTGCAGGATTCCTCAGTGCCGAGGAGGAAGGGGCTCGTTCTGTGACTCCCTTGAGGGTTCAGAGATGGAATTGGAACGTCACACTTATCTGGCATTCTTAGACCTTGATCACTCCCTCCCGGTGCTGGTGGAACCTGAACCCAATGGAAGCCGCAAAGGGGTGGACTGGGTTCACTCTGGTCTGGTTCTGGTGTGTTTGGGTTCGGACTGGACCGGTCCGAATGCTCGCTGTTGGTTGTTTGCTTGCATCTGGGCAGGGGAATCAGGAATGGATCTGATTGGATGAGTTTTAGAGCATGTGACTTGCCTGCTCTTCTCTGTTGAACCAATAGGAATCTGCCATCGACCTACCCACCCAACAAATTAGAACAGCCCACATCCTTTAACCAACCTCCTGCCTCGCTTTGCACTCAGCGAGGCTCCTATTAGGTGCTCGAATGAACCAAGACTATGGATTGAAGAACGACCCTCTGCAGTCACGGACTGCAGCTAAACAGCAAGCTGACTCATCAGGACACTGCAGCCCTCCTCCCCTTAGAGAAGCATGCTTGCCCTTTAGTTATGTCTATTGACTTTTGCCTCTTGGCTGTTTTCATCACCCTGTCTGGTTGTCAGTGACTGCAGGCCATGATCCATAGTCTTGACCCCGACAGGGGAATTCCCAGCATAGGAGGCCTCCTTCCTGCCAGACCCCCAACTCCCAGTCAAACCAGTGCACACCAGCCCTCTCACAGATGTTTAGTTACGCTAGTACTTTTAATGGCCAAAGATATTGTGGTGCCACATTACAGCAAAGTACGATTTCCTAGAACTCAATCTGAAAAGCTGCTTTGCTTTTGTATTTCAGTTCAGTTCTGCTCAGTTAAGTGATCTTGTTTAAAGTAAATGTGCACAAAATTTGGTTCAGCCCCCAATAAGCTGTATAGTTGAGCTCAGACAGGTCCCTGCGTCTGTGCAGTGTGAAGGAGCCCTCCTCGCAGTTCAGACAGGTCCCTGCGTCTGTGCAGTGTGAAGGAGCCCTCCTCGCAGTTCAGACAGGTCCCTGCGTCTGTGCAGTGTGAAGGAGCCCTCCTCGCAGTTCAGACAGGTCCCTGCGTCTGTGCAGTGTGAAGGAGCCCTCCTCGCAGCTCAGACAGGTCCCTGCGTCTGTGCAGTGTGAAGGAGCCCTCCTCGCAGTGCTGGTGTTCTTGTTTGGCCCTTGTGGCCCCAGCCTCCTCTTGAGCACTGACCTGTCCTGGCTTGACCCGCAGGCTCCGGTGTGGACGATCCTGTGGGAGAGGTGTCCATTCACGTGGAGATTTTCACCCACCCCAACACCGGGGAGCACAAGGTCACAGTGAAGGGTGAGTACCCTGTACCCCTGCACCTCCTCTCTCATCCCTCTCTACTGCTGCCTCCCAGACCTCCTTTCTCTCTCTTCCTCACCCTCTCTGAGGTGTCTGTGGTCTCTCTCTCTCTCACCCCCTATTCCACTCTTTCCCCTCAGTTGTGGCTGCGAATGATCTCAAGTGGCAGACCTCTGGGATATTCCGCCCGTTTGTCGAGGTGAACATCATCGGCCCACACCTCAGCGACAGGAAGAGGAAGTTCGCCACCAAGTCCAAGAACAACAGCTGGGCTCCCAAATACAACGAAACCTTCCCATTGTGAGTGGACAGCACGCTCTCCCTTCAGTGCACTTTCAATGAGATTGCTCTGTGCTTATAATGAGGACTTGAGGTTTCTGAGCATGTTGTATTTGAAAGAGCATGTTAACTTAATTGCAGTATTGAGTTAGCAGGTGGAAATTAAGTGGAGACAGACTTCGGACAGGGGGTGGGTAGAAGACAATTCTTCACACAGAGTGGTGAGGGGATGGAATGGGTTACCTAGTCATGATGTTGATGCTGAATCATTGGGATCTTTTCAGAACCGACTTGATAAAGAGATGAACCTGATGAGCACTGATGGGCCAAATACTCTTGTTTGTATTTAAAAAAAAACAAAACAAAACAAAAAAAACAATTTAAGTGTCCTTATGTGAAATTAATTTCACCTGATTTCCATTTTCTCCCCCTTCCTCTCAGCACCCTGAGCAGCGAGGTGGGCCCGGAGAGCTACGAGCTGCAGCTGTGTGTGAAAGATTACTGCTTCGCGCGCGAGGACCGCTCGGTGGGCATGGCGGTGATGCAGCTGAAAGACATCGTGTCCCGGGGCAGCGTGGCCTGCTGGCTGCCCCTGGGCAAGAGGATCCACATGGACGAGACGGGGCTGACCGTGCTGCGCATCCTGTCACAGCGCAACAACGACGAGGTCGCCAAGGAGTTCGTCAAGCTCAAGTCAGACACTCGCTCCGTAGAGGAGGGGAGATAGAGGGGCCAGCCGGGGGACCGGGACCAGGACCTGGGTGCACTCGAGGAGCCAAGACAGGACAAGCCCTGCTGATAGAGGTCCAGGGACAAGGCTGTGTCTCGCGCACCCTACCCTCCTACCACCAGACATGAAGGACACTTCTCCGCCACCTCGAAGGAGTCTCTCTCTCAGTGCCTGCTGGGCACACTGACTGCGGTTTGCATTTTTTTTTATTGCGCATGAGTAAAACAAGAAAGGTTGTTTAAATGAAACGGTGCGTAAAAAGAAGTGCGTCTGGAAGTGAACAGTGTGTGCAGCAGTGCACTGTCATTACAGGAGAGGGACGGGTAGCAGTGTGGAGCGCTTTGAATTCAGACACAGTCTCCAGACTAGATTTTACAACACTCCTGGTGCTTGGAATTGGACTCTAAATCAGCAGGACCAAGACCTGACATCCCCCAGTCCTCCCTGACTGCTCAAGTGCCTCTGTGACTGGCCCCGGGTTCACAAGAACACAAAATAATCCACAAGAACAAAACACACATTAAAATAAAATAATAATAATAATTTTTAAAAAAATTCTATTTCCTTTCAGAAACTTTTTACTTTTTTTTTTTTTTTTTTTTTTAAAACACCAAACAAAACAAATATTGAATAAAGACACTTGTTAAGCATTGCTTTGATGTTCTGAAACAATAAGTTTGCTGCATGCAACAACAAAGCGGGTTTCCCCCCTCGTCCCAGCCCGGATACAGGACTGCTGACCAGCTGGTTTCCTGGGAGGGGTTATGCAAATCCAGATGATCACGCCAGTTCCTGCCCCTGAAGGAAGGCCAGACAGAAGAGGACAGGATCGGGCAGGAACAGGAGCCTACAGCTGTTGAGTACAGACTCTCAAACTACAACTCCCGTGAGTCTTTTTTGCAGCAAAGGACCGTTTACATTTCCTGTTCCTGTTGGAGCTCACTCAACCCTGGAATGAGAGGAATGGAGCATGCAGGGCAAGTTTGAATTCAATAGCCATTGAGAATCCTCTCTCCCTTTTAATAAGATGTTTTGTTTCAAAGATACTTTAAAAAAATAATAATAGGCAATTCTAATTACCAGTGGATTTATTTATTTTTTAAAAAGCAAAAAAAAAGTCTGCACTTTGATTTTTTAATAGTAACCGGTGGAAGTGTCGTGTGTTGGTCGGTGTGCTCGAGTATCTGTGTGTCCAGGAGTCCTGTTTTGATATATAGCCACACCGTTTCTGTTCATCTGTGTCAATAGTAAGAGTCTGCATGAGAAACGGAAGCCTCCCAGCACTGTGATTAACTACACGGAGACTGACAGAACTGATATACCTCCTGTGCAGAGATCTCTATTTACCAAGGAGATTTCACCACGAGAAAGCCTGCTTAACTTCAGAACTGCCAAAGTGTCTCTTACTAAATCCCACGGATGATAAAGCTGTGTGGTTTTTTTATTTTATTTATTTGTTTTAAGAAATATATACGTATTATTTATTTATTTATTTTTTAACCAAACACATTCCACTGCTAGTGAGCCCCAACGCTATGCCCTGCTCTATAGCTGCCTGTGGGGCTGGATCACAGGGCTATGCAGGTCTGACATGGGGAGCGCATGGTTTTGACTGTAATAATGTGAGTCCTCCAGCACATTCATAATCACCTTGACCGGCACCCACCGCCGTTAGATCTGACAGAGGAGCTGTGAACCCGCACCCCGGTACTGCAGGAAAGGGGAAGCACCACCAGCGCCACCTAGCCAGCTCTGAATGGTACTGCAGATGTACTAGAGCTGTGACTCTTAAACTGCTACAGCAGCGAAGTGTGGACTTGGCATGAAAGCAGCAGCACCAGTCTAGGACAGAATGTGATAAACCAGGAGGCGTTTGAATCTGCCAGCACTCACACGGCCAGCAGCTCCAGCAAGGAGGGACTCCACAGCTCAAACCACAGTGCTGGAAAAGGATTGAGCAATTTTTTTTACCCTCTGTGGTATAAACAGTATGTTAAAAATACACACACTTGAGAAACTGTTATTTTCAGGTTCATGTTTTTTCATTGTCCTTAAGTTTTGTAAATGTTTACAATTGATATGGTTGACTTTAGCGCTGGAAATCAAGGGGTGTATTTAGAAGTAGAAGCGCAGTCTGCATTGCAAGCACGAAGCGTAGCTGGTGAAACTGGGAGAATAAAGAGAGATATAATACTAACAGGAGGAGGAAACAGCACAACAAAACTGTATTAAATGCTCATTTCGTGCTCCTTGTTTTTTGTTACAAATGTGAGAAACCTTTGATGACGGGGTAAAATCTACCGCAGTTCCACAAAGAAGCCCCATAGATTACTTAACAAGGTGACCTGAACTGCAATGGAATTGGGATGGGATCACAACCCAGACCAAACCAACACACCCCCCAAAACAGAACCCTAAACCCAACCACCCGCACAGCTATTTCATACAGTGAATTTAATAACAGTGCAAATACTGGGCCAATTATGTGTTCAAGAATAATGTATGTTCTATTTAAAGGTTAAGTCAGTGAACTGAACAGTACAGGCTTGAAGCAGTTCTGACATCAGCTTTTACAAGCCATCCGTTACTTTAGCTTAAAAACGGGGGGAACAAAAGCTTCTAAGTGCAATGCAAATTAATCATTTCTTATCCTTCAGGACTGGCTTCAGCATGCAGTTCCAAGGAACCATGCATTATAAATGGGAAAAACTGAAGCAAACATAAAACACTTTCATGCTACCCGGCCCACACAGAATGAAATGAACGCAAAGCAACGCCTGAATAAAATGTGTTACCAAAGTGGAGAGTCCCTCTCCCAGGCCCAGCAGAGCTCTGTGTGTGTGTGTGTGTGTGTGTGTGTCAGCATCACACACTCTGCAAGTAGAAGTGCATGCTGTGAAAGCACCCGGACCTACCTGCCAGCACGTGGCTCCTCTTCACTGGAACTGCCAACTGTCGTCTCTGTAGTTTATTTACTTTTTTAAATGAAATAAAATAAAAAAAACAACAATGTGTAGTGGTCAGTGGTACTAGCATGAAAGAGGACTTTTATACTAAAAGATATTTGTAATCCTTTTTTTAAACGGGGTGGGGGAGAGTTCAGCCTTGCACTGTCTTCTGCTTCCCATTAAAAAGGCCTCTTACCTGTCTGAAACTCCTCTCTTCTCTTCATTCTTCGGGTGATGTCCTTTCAGAACAGCGGTTAATGAGCACCAGGCTTGCACAGACCAGCAACTCGAATGCATCCGTGCAAATGCTTGAGAAGTCACACCTTTGACATGTCTGACAGTCCTGTGAATATACGGCCCATCCAAGTGGTTTGATACCTTTACACAAAGACATCTGATAACTGGAGGACAGGCACTTGCACTGATGGTTGCAGTTACAGTCCTTCACACTATAAAAAATGTTTATGTAATGTAATATTTCATTATTCCCATGTATGATACATGATACTGTATTGTCAGTTCTGTATCACTTTTAAACATTTCAGAAGACTACATTTTGTTTTCAGTTGTCCCAGTGAGAGATTTGTTATTTTTATTAGTATTAGTTGGTACACAAACAAAGCAAAAAAAAAATGTAAACTTTCATTCTGACACACAAAACAAAGTTGTGAGGCAAGGAGATTGGGAGCCAGCAGTGTATGTGAATGTTAATATACTGCACACATCTCTGAATACCCCTGACATGCTGCGGGTCAGTGCAGGCAGTGGGAGAGCACACTCCTCACCCCTCAGACCCGCCTCAGGAAGGCCAGGTTGAGGCTGTCTGGGATCTGGAGCTGCTCTGGCTGCTGGCTGGGGGAGGGGGAGAGGGAGGGGGGGAAGGTGACCGGGAAAACATGGCGCACATCCATCAGGAGCTGGCGAGCCTTCCCCCCGGGCCGCTCATTCAGCAGAGCCTGGGAGAGGGAGAGACATGCCATGTATTGGGGTGTACAGTTATATAACAACATGCAGGTCAACGGTAAATGCAATGGCAAAAAACAATACTGTGCACATTTACCCTGGTAAGCTTGTATAAGAGAGTTCAGTACAGAGAGGATTAGGGAGTCAGGGAGCTGGGAATGGGGTGTAATGTATTGTTGTATAAGAGAGTTCAGTACAGAGAGGATTAGGGAGTCAGGGAGCTGGGAATGGGGTGTAATGTATTGTTGTATAAGAGAGTTCAGTACAGAGAGGATTAGGGAGTCAGGGAGCTAGGAATGGGGTGTAATGTATTGTTGTATAAGAGAGTTCAGTACAGAGAGGATTAGGGAGTCAGGGAGTTGGGAATGGGGTGTAATGTATTGTTGTATAAGAGAGTTCAGTACAGGGAGGATTAAGGAGTCAGGGAGCTGGGAATGGGGTGTAATGTATTGTTGTATAAGAGAGTTCAGTACAGGGAGGATTAGGGAGTCAGGGAGTTGGGAATGGGGTGTAATGTATTGTTGTATAAGAGAGTTCAGTACAGAGAGGATTAGGGAGTCAGGGAGCTGGGAATGGGGTGTAATGTATTGTTGTATAAGAGAGTTCAGTACAGAGAGGATTAGGGAGTCAGGGAGCTGGGAATGGGGTGTAATGTATTGTTGTATAAGAGAGTTCAGTACAGAGAGGATTAGGGAGTCAGGGAGCTGGGAATGGGGTGTAATGTATTGTTGTATAAGAGAGTTCAGTACAGAGAGGATTAGGGAGTCAGGGAGCTGGGAATGGGGTGTAATGTATTGTTGTATAAGAGAGTTCAGTACAGAGAGGATTAGGGAGTCAGGGAGCTGGGAATGGGGTGTAATGTATTGTTGTATAAGAGAGTTCAGTACAGAGAGGATTAGGGAGTCAGGGAGCTGGGAATGGGGTGTAATGTATTGTTGTATAAGAGAGTTCAGTACAGAGAGGATTAGGGAGTCAGGGAGCTAGGAATGGGGTGTAATGTATTGTTG
Source organism: Acipenser ruthenus (assembly GCF_902713425.1). Taxonomy (NCBI): domain Eukaryota; kingdom Metazoa; phylum Chordata; class Actinopteri; order Acipenseriformes; family Acipenseridae; genus Acipenser; species Acipenser ruthenus. The sequence continues at coordinate 8,597,114 of NC_081237.1, forward strand.
TATAAGAGAGTTCAGTACAGAGAGGATTAGGGAGTCAGGGAGCTAGGAATGGGGTGTAATGTATTGTTGTATAAGAGAGTTCAGTACAGAGAGGATTAGGGAGTCAGGGAGCTGGGAATGGGGTGTAATGTATTGTTATAGGAGAGGCTTGCTCTGAATAGAAGCCAGGGAGCTTTCCTCACCTGCACGGAGCGGATGAAGTTCAGAGTGACTCTCTCCTCAAACTCATTGAGGGGTGTGTACAGGCTGAGGATCTTCACAATCTGCAAGGGAGGGAAGAACAAGATCAACACCCAACACTGACAGAGCACTCAACACTGACAGTGCACTCAACACTAACAGAGTACTCAACACTAACAGAGCACTCAACACTAACAGAGTACTCAACACTAACAGAGTACTCAACACTAACAGAGCACTCAACACTGACAGAGCACTCAACGGCAAACACTTTGACTAGCAGTCTTTCTCAATGTCTTGGTATTTCTAAATTTGTGTTTTAAGTTACAGACGATTTCTCTAAAACTACCAGCTATGTATTGAAACAGTGCTTTGTGAACGACAGTAAAGATCCCTCTGCTGGCTGCAGTGATTTGCTGGTAGAGGCACTCACTCACCTGCGGAGGAGACAGGGCAGTGCAGGTCTCCTCGATGGCCCGCGCATCACTCTCTGAGCGCTTGCTGACCTGCAGGAGCTGGGCGGCCTGGATCAGCGGCTCCAGGGAATCCACAGCGCCACCTAGCTGCAGGGAGCGGCCGCGCAGCCAGTCCTCCAGCTGACTCACATTGTACCTGAGAGAGGAAGCAGCAGCAGCTCGTTCAGAGGGAGCAGGGAGGGAGAGTGAAGGAGAAACAGAGGTGAGAGAGTGAAGGAGAAAAAGAGAGAGGGCAGATTGACTGTACCTGATCTGAAGGACCTCGCTCCAGTGGCACATGTCTTTATACAGCTGGAGCTAGTGCAGAGAGTAATGTGAAGGAGACACAGAGAGAGCGAGACTGTACCTGATCTGCAGCCCCTTGCTCCAGCTGCACATGTCCTTCCTGAGCAGCAGGTTGTTGAGGGTGGTGGCTGTGAGCAGGTGGCTGATCTGGCGGAAGGCCTGTCTGCACACTTCAGGGTGGAGAGCCTGGTGGCTCAGAGTGTGGTGCAGGGAGCTGAGCTCTCGCAGGAGGGAGTCCATCGTGTGGGGCTGCACCCCCTCCCCCTTCTCCCTAGCCCCGCTCGCCGCTCGTTTGTGGGACCCCAGACTCTTCCCTCCGCTGGACAGCCCTGGGATCGTCTCACTCTCCAGCATCGCCGGCACTGAGGGAGGGGGGGGGATTATGATGAAGCACCTGGGAGAGTCACACACACACACACCCCCCAAACAAGGCAACAACCATCATCTCTCGCCATTTATAATTTTTTTTTACAATTTCTCATAAGGGTTTACAAAGTCTCCCTTGGATGAGCCCTGACACACTGACACAGTTTCTCCCTCCCACTCTCTCCCCGGCTCACCGATCATGGGCTGCAGCCTGCTCTCTGCGATACGGATCAGCTGCTGATAGGTCTGGATGGACAGGTCACTCAGGGCTTTGCGCAGGTCACTCGGGTCAAAGGTCAGCAACGTCTGCTCATCTGTCTGAGAACTCTGAGGGGGTTGCAGGGGCAAGGTCAGAGGTGCACAGCAACAAACACAAATTGTTTTTATTGTACTTTTGATGTCCCGAGCAAAATAGTTTGTAGTTACATTTTTATATGTTTCCCACTGCATATCTCACCAGCAGCCACAGTAGTACCTGAGCTGTTAAATTTAGCAAATTAGTGTTTAAGCCATTCTAGGGTTAATTAATCTCTAATCAAATCCTGGAATGAATCTAACACACGCACTGGCACACACACACACACACACACAGGCACACACACACCTCTCCAGGGCTGAACTGTCTCAACAGGTGCATCAGCAGGCAGGTGTTGGAGAGCCAGAAAGCCGCCAACTGAAAGTCGTCGGAGTGTTTCTGAAAAAGAAAAAGAAAAAGTTTTGTTCTAAAAACTGCTGAGAAAAAAAGTGGTTTTTAAGATAAACCCCGGACAGAATGCTTGTGCGCTGATCGCATTAACCTATTTGGTTTTTTTTAACCATTACATCAGTATTTAGTTCATTGGTTTTGTTCACAGTAGTGTGCTTGGTCTAACCGGATTCCCTATCCTCACAGTCAGGCAGAGACAGGTGCGCGGGTTTCACAGTTCTGCACTCTCCACATTTTAATTTCCCAGCTCCTTTCACTGCTGTATGAGCAGCTGCCTCACAGAGAGGATACAGCACCCGCCTCCGCTCACACCTCCCCCTGCCTGAGAGCCACTAATGAGACACACACAGTCTCACCTCTGTAAGCGCTCTGAGAGCTACACTCCCCGGATTGAGTATCAGACTGCATTAAACTAGAAGAGAAGAAGAGGAGAGACAGACAGACAGAAAGGAAATGTGTGAGAGTGAATTCCAGAGAGACCGAGGTGAGAATTCTGTCGCTTATCTTAGTGACACGGCTGCCCTACGTCACACACACTTCTATTCTTTCCCCAACACCTTGTTTATTTAATCCGTGTCTGTGCTGTGCTGGGAGCCCGTGAAGCCGGTGTCTAAGCAGCAATCGATGTGCTAACGACCGGCAGCCAGCCAGACATCCACACACACTCAGAGAGGAAACGAGCAGGGAGGCTGTCACAGAAGCGCTGCCATGCTTGGTAGCACCTGGCAAAACGAAAAACACTTTGTGACGGGGGACTGCCGGAGCCAGCCAGGCCCTCTGCTGAAACTAAGCTAAAGGAGGGCCCACAGCCCCACATTCCACAGCAGTCTGATCCAGCGCACAGTCAGCCACAGCACACAGGTAACTAGCTCACACTGAAACCTTGTGTGGCTCAATCAACTCTGCTTATTCTCGTTAATTCGAATCACTAATCCCCCGGGTTACTTTGTTTAATCAGAGATGTTTGTGAAATCTTGGTTCCCATCCTTATGCAGGCCTCCCCCAGTCCCCCCCTGCAGGATTCCCAGCCCTGCCCACGCTGAGCCCCTGCAGAGCGGGCAGTGTTACCTTGAGCGCCCCCTTGATGGCAGTGACGGTGGCGGTGCACAGCGCGCGTGCTCGCTGCTCCTCTCCTCGCCAGTCCGCCTGCCTCATGCACAGGAACAGGATGTGAGCTGGCAGCCCTGGTGTCAGGGTTCGAGTCACTTCCGGGCGCAGGCCTGAGGAGACACAGCGAGTACAAACTTCAAAACACTCCATCAAAAAAATACATCAGCGTTCTGAAGGCGGCACCGGACAGAACACACGACTACCTCACTTGGTTTGCTGGTATTACCTAAAACACATACAGGGAGGAACCGCTGTGGATTAACAGTAATATTTCATTTGCTGTTTGATTATTTTCACGAAGCAGACAGACATGACTTTACATCACTCAACTCTGCTACCGTAGAGAGTTCATTACAGTCTCATCCATTGTTCGCCCTGTTGAGGGAAGACAGCAGATCATTACAGGAATAAATGTCTAACATGGTCTGCTGGGCAGGGCAGTGCATCTATAGTATCTATAGGGGGCAGCGCTGGAGAACTCTCGGCTCTCTTGCTCTCTTTCTTGCTCCACAGCTAAAGAACATTTTTCTAGTTTTTTTTTCCCCCAGAGCTCTGAGTGGATTGTAACTCATCAACCCCTGACGCTTGTCCCTCAATACGCAGCTCTCCCAGCTGTCTGATCATTTTTCAAATCTTTAATTACCGCTCAGCCTCAGGCCCAGTCCCTCAGGACGCCCTGGAATGGAGAGATCATTATACCTCCCTCAGACTCAGTCTCTCACACACTGCCGGCCATTCATCCTGCTGCACTGACAGGGCTAACTGAAAAAGTGTCTGGGGTGTGTGTGTGCGAGACAGAGAATGAGAGAGAGAGAGAGAGAGAGAGAGCAATACTACAAACACATCTGTACTCTAGTTAACAAATGCTTCATCAAAAGTGTCTCTGGCTTCATGACTTTGTGATTGAGCGTTGAGGTTACGATTGCAGGACTGAGCGTGTGTGAGTTAGTGTCTTACGTGAGTGCGTGTGGGGTGGGGTGTGTGTGTGTGTGTGTGTGTGTGTGTGTGTGTGTATGTGTTTGTGGGGGGGGGGGGGTTTGTGGGGTGTGTGTGTGTGTGTATGTGTTTGTGGGGTGTGTGTGTGTGTGTGTGTGTATGTGTTTGTGGGGTGTGTGTGTGTGTGTGTTTGTGGGGTGTGTGTGCGTGTGTGTGTGTGTGTGTGTGTGAGCGTGCATCTCGGCTGTCTCTGTGGATGAGGGAGTGTGAGTTTGAGTCTCACCTGTAATGAGGTTCTTGATCAGCCGCGCCTCGTCCTCCCTCCTGCACTCCAGCAGGCCCTGAAGCTTGGCTTCTTTGTGAGGAGCGGGCATGGCATTCCCTCCAGAGAGAACCTCCATCCCTCGAGCTGGAATGAGAGACAAGAAAGGGAATGGTGCAAAGAGGGAGAGGGATGGATCATCACAAATGATAATAATCCATGCCTGTCTGTCTGGGAACTCTGACTGACCTGGTCCTGCAGAGCCCCAGCCGGCCTGCTTCAGCGAGTGCAGCTCCCTCCTGAGCCTGCGAGAGACCTGCTCCTGACTCTCCACCTGCTCCATCAGCTCCTGGGGAGAGAGAGGATGTGAGACCAACCAACACACACACACACACACACACACACACACACACACAGACACACACACACACACACAGACCTGCTCCTGACTCTCCACCTGCTCCATCAGCTCCTGGGGAGAGAGAGGATGTGAGACCAACCAACACACACACACACACACACACACACAGAGACTCTTTGGGAGAGAGGGAGGGAGAGAAACCCTGACACGCACACTCACCCTCCCCCGCACTCCACTCACCAGGTTGTCGGCTGCCAGGTGTGCGAGTTGTTCCTGTAGCCCGAGCTGCAGGCTTGTCCCGGGGGGCAGTGTGAGAGTGTGTGCCAGTGCCTGGCTCTGCCTGTCCATCTCCTCTTTCTGAGCTCCAACCTGCAGCCGCAGAGCCTCCATCTCGCTGTCCCACTGCTGCCGCTGGGACACCAGCTGGGACTCCAGGAACCTGCGAGGGGAGAGAGAGAACGAACAAGCTCAGCGTGATACGAACCTGATCTGCTTCAGTGTACCGGGGACAAGCTCAGGGGCGTCTGATGAAGCTCGCTTTATAAATACTAAAACAAAACTTAAGTTAAAATGACAAACATTTCGACTAGAATGCCTTTTTAAAAAAAATTTTAAAAATGAGACTTCTAGTCTAAACATTTGCAATGTATCTTATTAAGTAATAAATCTAGCTGTGCTAAGTGTTTAACAGTTATGAAACCTGAAAATCTAATTTACAGAGAATTTACTGAATATCCTCCTGCAATAGCACCCCCCCCCCTCCCCAACATCATCCTCATGCCTGAACTCAAGACTGTAACCAGTATAGTTTCACACCTTGAAAAGATACAAAGAAATAAATGTCTATTTACAATGAACACGCTAAAAATAAATCCTGAGAACCACAAGGTGCCAAAGCGTCAGACGCCAGGCTGAGCCGAGCGTGTTCCGTGTTCTCAGCGGTTTCCAAGGTGACATTCCCGCTCTCTGGAATGACGGGCCGGGAGCAGATGGCGAGAGCAGCAGTGCCCCCACTCCTCCGACCTGGCTGAGACCTGTCAACACACCAGCCCTGGGGGAGGAGGACCACGTGCACAAGGTCTTTCTCTCGCGTTGTCTTCACAGAGTCGCACAGTTCTCCTTCTGTCACCAGTGCACCTGTGTGTCTGCTGAGCCCCTGCACTCAGTCAGTTAGTGTCACTGTGCATCTCCTTGTCCTTCAGTCTCTGTGTATCTCTCTCTACATCTGTCTCTCTATCCATTGCTGTTCAGTCTCTATCTCTCTAGTTCACTGCTCTCACAATCCCCCCTCTCAGTCTCCCTGTGTGCTTCTATCTATTTATCTATCACTCTCTCCCTCTTAATCTACCTGTATAAATCTCTGTCATGCTCTTTCTCTCTCTCTCTCTCTCTAAATTGCCTTGTAGCTATCTAGCGCAACAACAACACTAAAGCCACACTGTGCATGGAATTGCCTGATCAACAGTTTCCATAAAATCAATAAACACTTAAAGACAAAAAGGCACTCTGCCCAGTCTGGTATTCCACGTCTGGCTGTCACAAAGGCTGCAGCGGGGTCCCTGTGTTTAACTGTACTGAACGATGTTAGGGTTGGACTCACTTGTTGGCCACGCGCACAGCATCGTAGGCGTGTCTCAGATCCTCCTCCCTCATTCGCCCATCTTTAAACAAGCCGACCGCATTCAATAAAGAGTCCTGGGGGGAACAGAGACGAGACATGGGCTGGGCTGAGCAGACAGGGTCACAGCTTACACACTGTGCATCGTGCACCCAGCAGGGAGAGAGGGCGTGACTGTTGGCACACATGTGCGTAACCAGGTACAAGTCAGTCCCAACAGTTATCTGAACGGCTACAATTTGATTTACTGTGCGACACTGAAGAGTCATTAATGACAAATACATTTTTGTAACCAACTTTATGTTCAATTGCTGTATCGGGTATGCAGAAAAATGGAACACAGGCAGGCTGACAGACAAACAAGAAGAAGACAGGCGACTCTGTACCGCAGGAGAGGTTGCTATGGGGCTGCTTGGTGATGTCACAGTGACTCTGCGCACTCGTTCCGGTGATGTCATGGTGACTCTGCGCTCCAGTTCTGGTGATGTCACGGTAACTCTGCGCTGCCGTTCTGGGGATGTCACGCTGGTTCTGGCCTCTCTCTCACTGGACCCGGCTGGGATGGGCGGGCTGATATCCAGAATCAGGCTCTGTGAGGACGCATTCCTCCTATGACCCAGGAACCTCTGGAACAGAAAGAGAAGGACAAGCAACTAGTAACAACACCAAGACAATACCGTGACAACAGCATTGCAACAATACTGATACAATAGGTGGAACAAACATTACAAAAAATAAATAAATAAATAAATAAACTTCCCATGCCAGGGATAACACTCTCCAAGTGGACACTCTGTTGTCAAGATCATCTGTATTTACTTTTACCAATCACTGAGTTTCTCAAAGTTACGGAGCTCATTCAAATCATGCCTGGTATGCAATTTGAATTAACATTGCTTTAGCATTAAGGTGCTTAGGTTTTGGAGTAGGAAAGTGACTTCAGACCCCTTGACTGCAGCCTGCTATTCATGAAACTGCAGCGAATGCCTCTCTCTCTCCAGCCAGAGGAAAAAACAGGTACTGCAGGTGATACAGGGACCAGTGCAGCAGCCCCACCGCTCTCTCCTCTCAGCTCCCTTAGACTCTGCTGCCCCCAAGTGGTAGACTCTGAAACTGCTGCCTGTGACAAGGGTACCCAATACACTTTCCTCTTTGTTGTTTCTGGTAGACCTTGTTTATTTTTCATGTAAATATATATATATTTTTTAGAGTAAAATATTGTTTAAAAGTTACAAAACTTAATACAGCCATAGTTACTAAACACTTAAAAGTGCTGAATTTAAAAACACTAAAAGAAACTTCAATTCAAAATGTTCCGACTTCAAAAGACGTTGAAAAAGACTTCTAGTCTAAGTCTTATTCACAAAAAAAAAAAAAAAAAGCACACACGTCAGATATAAGTTTTTAATGTTGTTTTGAATGGTAAGGGTGGGGCGGGAGTGTGTCACCTCGCTGAAGGTCATCTCGTCCTTCAGGTTCTCGTATCGCTGCTCCAGACGGGAGAACTCTTTCAGAAGACCCTGGTACCGGCCGCGCTCCTCCTCCAACTCCGCACGCAGCCCGGAGCTCACCAGCGCCACCTGCTGACTGAGACGCTCTGTGACAGGGGAGTGAAAGAGGGAGAGGGAAGTCAGAATGAATAAAGAAAATAAATACATCAATATATAAATATAACAGGATAAATTTAGCTACAAACAGACAAACAAGAACTCTGACAGGTGCAAATAGTCAGAGAAAACACACACACACACACAAGCAATATACAGACAGGCAGGCAGGCAGACAGGCACCTTCACGCGCTCTCTCGTGCTCTTGTAAGGAGGTGTTCAGTTTCTCCCTCTCTTGTATCACAGCAGCTTTCTCTCTCTGAAGAGACTCCACGGCCTGCAAGAGTGACAGTGAGGAGGAGAGAAGAGTGAGAGGGGCCCTTCATCAGAAATAACAATACATTCGGAGGTCAAGCAGAGGTGCAGTCATATTTTTCAGTGGAACGGTTTCTCACAAGTCTTGCCCTGTAATATTTGATTGAGTGCTGCCTCCTTCACTGTGAAGACGCTAGTCTAAGTTTAAAGTGTGAGCTATCACAACGAATCTCTGAACAGCGCTCACAGTGCCCACCTGCGTGAGCCGAGTGATCTCCTGGGCCGCCCTCTGCTCTGCACTCCTCTGCTCCTCTCTCTCTCGCTCCCTCTCCCCTCGCAGGGCGCTCAGTTCCTGTGCCAGGGCTGTGCTCCGAGCCTCGTCCTGGACGCTGCCTGCCAGCCTCGAGAGCTCCCCCTGCAGGCGTGCCAGCTCAGTGCAGTGAGCCGCTCGCTCCTGGGATAGACGCTCCTTCAGGAGGCTGCTCTCCCGGGACTGTAGCACACCGACAGACAGAGAGACATTACAAACCATTAGCACATCCCAGTCAATAAACCTATGCAAGCATCACCAACAAAATGCAATCACCACACAGACACACACACATATATATATATAAGATATATATATGAAGGTTCTAGACCACATTCATCTGTTAGCTAAAACTGTGTATAAAATCATCCTTTTATATCCAAATGCAACCCTAAAAAAGGTTCCTAGGAGGTGGAGTCTATGATAAAAGTCTGTAAAAGACTGGTGAGACTTGGGCGGTTATCCAGATACTTTTTTTGTTTTTGATGGGATTTAATAAAAGTTGTCTGCAACCTTTTTGTATTGTTGAAGAGGCCAGCTTTAACAGCCTGGAACAGTTTTGTGGATGTCAAACTATTTAAAATTATCAGAAAAACTATTCTTTAACTAACTTCTGAGTTAAAAGCTTTTGTGGCAGAAACCTACCCCAACCTACCCACTCACCTGAAGCTACTCCCATTCCTGTCAAAAATTCACACACCCCACAATCTGCAGTTGCCTCACTCTCAGTACCCCCCGTACTACCTGCTCGTCTGCCCTGCGTTGAAGCTGCATCAGTTTGACCTCCATGCCCTTGTTGAGCTGTCGGTAGTGCTCCACAGAGCGGGCCTCCATGCGTCGCTGCTTCAGCTCTCTGCGCGCTCGCATGCGCCGGTAGCAGCACTGCAGGTACAGCACGGCCCCGCGAACACGCAGGAAAGAACGGCGCGCAGACCAGCCCCGCACACGAGCCTGCAGGAGCACAGCCGTCCTCTCCGCACGCAGCTGCGGACACAGGACGTATTGTATTAAAAATACTTGTGATCACAGGCAGCCAGTTACAGCATAAGCAATCACATGCTAAAGCTATTGTTTTTATAAAACGCTTTAAAAAACTGAGTGTACAATATATAATCTGGTATTAGCAATGTTTTGTATGGCAGAACCAAAAAAATAATAATATTAACTCAGTTTAATTGTATTGGTATGTTCTGGAGCTGCAGGTGAGTGTGCGACAGCGTACCTGCCGGTAGAGGCAGCGTGCAAGCGCTCCTCGTGCGAAGGCCTGGATGGTGACAGCGGCGGAGCGGATCAGCAGGTACAGCCGCCGCACCTGGACCATCCGGTAGCTCTTCTGCAGAACCAGCGCTGCCCTGGTGTAGCGCAGACTGTGTGCCAGCCTGACAGGACAGAGAGCAGGGCGTTAGAGAAGGGAGGGTCTGTCAATGCCAGTGAGCATGTGTCAGAGTGCGAGTGTGCGTCTAGTGTAAGTAAGTGTCTGCCAGCGTTTCAGCGCTCGATGAGTGTGTCAATGTGAGTGTGGGCGTGTCAGTGCGAACCCTGGTGTATCTCTCCAGTGTCAGTGAGTCAGTGTCTGATATTGTGTTACGTGTTAGAGACAGTGTGTTTCAGTGTTCGATGAAAGTGTCAGAGAGTGTGCCAGTGTAACAGTGTGTGGAGTGTGTGTGTCAGTGTAACAGTGTGTGTATCTCTGCAGTGTGTGTGTGCGTGCCAGTATAACAGTGTGTGAGTGTGTGTGTGTATCTCTGCTGTGTGTGTGTGTCAGTGTAACAATCTTCTGCACTCACCTCCGTGCCAGCCAGCCCCTGGTGTAGTTCTGCAGTGTCAGTGCTGCCTGGCGGGTGTGTTGGTAGCGCTTGCGCTCCAGCCAGCCTCGCACCCTCCTCTGCACCTCCACGCAGGCGGCACGCAGCCGGCTGGCTCTCAGCTTCTCCAGGAGCGCCACCTGGCCCGCCCGGAAGAAGATCTTTGTTTTCCCGAAGCGGTACTGATCCCGGTCTGGAATTAGGGAGCCCAGGGCGGCCCGGCACGCTGCCTGCCTGTCCTCCAAACCCGGGTCACGACACTGCATCATCACCCGGTACCGCTTAAAGAACTCGGGGTACGTCCACCTGCAGCAGCGAGAGGGGAGATGAGAGAGTAGAGAGAGGAGAAAGAGGGACATCTCTGGCAACCTCTGTCTAGGCACACTGAACAACAGTAATGAGATAACTCTGAACACTGAGAGGACTGCATGGGTTAGCTACAGTGCAGAAGGCTCTGGTTACCTGGAAGGGTAGCCGGCGGCGCTGATCCGAATGGTCTCCAGAACCCCACAGGCCCGGAGCTGCTGGACTGCACGCTTCGGGTCGAATCTGAAACCAGAATCAAAACGGGCCCCAGATAACAGAGCGGCAGAGTGTCTGGTGGGGTACAGCACCCTCCGCACAGACTGTGTGCTACAAACACATTGCTTTACAAATCTGTTTAAATGCTGTAATGTGGGTCAAGCCCACTCACAGAATAATCTAGCTTGGTGTTCATGTGAGCCTGCCTCAAGTGTGTGTGTGTGTATGTGTGTGTATTCACTCTCATACCTGCTCCGTGAAAAGCACACACACCAAAAACAGGTTTCCTTGAATGGTTAGTGTGACCCCCAAACCTCAACACTGACCCTCAGGCTGCAGGAATATATCTACCCGGTAGAAATGTCATTCTTAACACTATTTAAAACTGTAGCTCTCCAGGTTGTAATATTTGCGTCACCTCATTTATGAAGCCTGTTTCGCAGCATACTTCTTTATTTTTGGAACATGATTCACTTGAGCTGAGTTGGCTCAGGGGTTTACATAAGCTGGGGCTTTACCGGTTACAGAGCAGACAGAAACACATGAGCCTGAGTCAGGGTGCCCATGTGGATCCATGCTTACCGGGACAGTTCGGGTTTTTAAACACTCACACTCCCAACGCATTTTACCTCTCTCTTTTCTGTAAGATAGTTAAGACTACTGTCTAAATATTCAGTCAACAGAAAAAGAAAAATCCACACTGTAATCCCCACTGATTTGTTGACAACTGAATTTAAGAATGGGGGACAGCATTGCCAGTTAAATGAACCTACAATCACATGGTCACCCCAAGCTCCAGCTTATCTACCCTCAGAGACTGGGTGTAACACGTGAAACTGGGGCTGCTACTAGAGCACTGACATCACTTGCACTGCGCGCACTTTAACCCAAGCAGTCGCCCCCTCACTGCAGGTGAAGTGCACTGAGAGTTTTATCAAGGCTAGCGGGTTTAGCACAGGGACTCACAGGAAGGGCTGCTTGAGGTCGTTGGGTTTGATGCAGCGCACGTAGTGAGGGGTTGTGGAGTTGAGAGTTCCCATCAGGAGCTGCAGGGATTGCCGGAACTGCAGGGAAGAGGGGAGATTCACAATCATCGCTACGGCTGTCAGCGTTTAAAACAACTACAAACAAACTAGCCAAAAAAAAACAAAAAAAAAAAAACACCTTTAACGTCGTCTTCACCACCAGTTTAACTGAAAGGGTGCTCTTTATTCTTAGACTCTCTTCTGTCTTTCATTGATTACAAAAAAATAATGTATTGCCTAAGATTCAGTCCTGCTGAGTAATTATCAACCATCTACGTCAGCGATCAGGCTTGCAGTGTTCAGTGAAGTCAGCCAGCCTCTAGGGGCGCTCACCTGAAAGCCCACAGTTTGTTTGTGCTCCCTGCGTGCCGTGCTCCCGCCCTTCCTGCTGGACCGCAGGCTCCCATTGGGCACTGCAGTCGTCACTCCAGGGAGGGGTGGGCCATCCCCTCCTGACTCTTGGAACAGCTCTGCCACCAGCTCCGACTGAAACAGGGACACAAGAGGGGCAGTGAACAAACTGAACACAACAAGAACAAAGCAGTGAACAAACTGAACACAACAAGCACAAAGCAGTGAATACTGGAATCTGAAGAGACACAATGATGAGAGGAGCGCACCTTGCTGGCTTTGAGAATGTTGATTGGCTCCTCAAAGACGGTGTCTCTGTTCTTGTCTAGGAAGCCATCGCACTCATACTGCACCTGCGGATAGACACACACACACACAAATAGATAAGCAGGCACCCACCCACACACACACACAAAAGATTTGGAATTTGAAATAATAATAATTTCACCTCAACCGAATACATCAGTTGATAAGTTTTTTCCCTGATGTAAAATTTTAAAATATGTTTTTATCTGATTGTAAAAAAATAAGGTGCCTCACCGTGTCAGCGAAGTGCAGGATGATGAAGGCGGTGTTGGAGAGGCGAGGCTTGCTGAAGTGCGGGTTCTGGTTCTGGTGCCGCTCGTACAGCTTCTGGGCCCAGCTCTCGTCAGACCCCCTGGGCATCTATGATTGGACATGGAGAACTGTCAGACACAAACCACAGCCTATACCAGGCACAGAACCTAAACACTACCATTAACTAACAAAACCAGATTACAGTGATACCCTATAAAGGTAATTATTTAATAATTGTGAAAAAAAAAGTTATTAACTCCTTTGCAGAGACTCGTGACATGTTTCATTAGCTCTCCCCCTCCCCCTTACCCTGCACTCCTCGTCCAGCAGGTCCAGTACTCCCAGTTTGCCCTCGATCAGCTCGATGCACGGCTGGTTGTCGCTGAACTCGATGCGGGTCCATGGGATCTCCTCCCTCAAGTACTCCTCTTGCTCCAGCTGGAAGACGTGCTGGGGGCCAGAGAGGAAACGGTTAACCCCAAGAACACCCAAACACAACATATTTAGCGATGCCAAGCAAAAAAAATATTAAAAAAAAATAAAAGTATATTTCATCCCTAATGTCTTTCAAGGTATACCAGGAAACACACTGACAAAGACTTTCCTTTTAAAATTTTACACCTGAAGCCCTGCTTGGAAACACATAGAAGTATAAAAAAAAATGCCGAACACAAAACTCCAGACCTACCCGATTGAACTGCTGCTGTAGCTTCTCGTTGGCGTAATTTATACAAAACTGCTCGAAACTGTTCTTCTCAAACGTTTCAAACCTGCAGTGCAAAAACAAATATAAAAACTCCCCATTTTTAACTGTTTCTAAACAAAGTAGCATTACAGAAAGTTAACTCTTTAGAAAACAAACATTAAAACATGTTAGTGTCTTTTAATGAAACATAGTAAAGGGCTTTGTGATTTATTTTTTTGGCCAGGTTGAGGGCAGGATAATTTTTCTCTCGACTTAAATAAAGAATTAACAGATGGCTCAAAAGTAGAGACTGAGAGCACAGGCTAGTGCATTCTTGCAATGACTTTATTTCCTCTTCTTCTAAATCAGTCTACTGTGTCAGTTGTCATCTCGGGCACAAAACACTGGTCTCACTCTGGGTGGGCACAGCTTTGAGGAGCCTCCTTGTCCATTGCCCATGCTCACCCGTAGATGTCGAGGACCCCAATGAAGGAGTGTGGCTGTCTGCGCTGTGCCTGCAGGGCCCCATTGAGCCGGCCGACTGTCCAGGTGAACAGCTGCCCGTACACGTGCTTGGAGAGGGCGTCCCGTGCCTCGCACGCCTGCTGCCATCCCATCGGCTTCACCAGCATCTCCCCGGCAACCGCCAGCCGCCGGTGGCACAGCCAGTGAGCCATCTGAGAGCGCTCCACAGCCAGCAGCTGGCAGAAGAGATGCAGGGACCGGTCCTCCGCCTGCCAGGGAACAGGGGAGAAGAGCTAGAGTCAGTACTCTCTATCCATTCCCACATGCTTTTCTTGGTTTGGTTTTTGTCTGTGGTTCCTGTTTAACGCCCCTAGTATCTGTGCAGCCGCTGCATGCTCATCATGTTAAATTCAGAGGCGCGGTCGGAGACTCACGTTGACGCTGCAGCGCTCGCCGTCTCGCCCGCTGCTCTGGATCCTTACGTTCCCGAGGTGCAGGATCGCTGCCAGGATCCGGAAGAGCTCCATCTGCAGGCCGGGGCGCACACCTGCAGGGAGACAGGCAGGCAGGTTACATACAGGTAACTCACCTGCCCATTCACGGCAGACAGAGCACCCAGACAGGCAGGCAAAACCTGGAATGGGTGAAACTGTTATGCAACAGGAGTCGTATTTAGGTCCCTGTGCCGCCCAATCCCAGAGCTAGACTGACTCACCCAGCACAGGAATTCAATCCCAGAGCTAGACTGACTCACCCAGCACACTGAAGGAATTCCTGGTTCGCTCCAGATCGGCGGCGTCATCAGTCCCCGGGATCTGAACATTCCCGCCCTGGCTCGTGTACTGGAACTCTTCCGCGCGACCTGGATGGGAGCCACTCAGCTGACATAATCTAAATCCAGTACTGAAGCTGGTAAATCAATTGAACATGGCACACTCGTAGCAATCTGTAATACCTTTACAGTCAGAATGCATCACCATTTTGTACCTCACAATATCGGTTACTTACATCACCGCTAGTCGGCTCGTTTGAATTATACACGAAACTTAAGGCTGCTTGCTAGGCCAGGTGACAGGCACACCGCGCAAACCGTAAAAGGTTCACATCAAACTTTAAAACTTCATAACTTTCACAAAATAATTAGAAAACTATGAACCATCAATTTAAAAAAAGGAATATGTAATTTAACACGAAGACCACATTTCTCAAATTTTACCTTTGACAGCCTTCGCCTGAGGTTCTCTCCTTTGTGTCGGTTTATTAAAATGTTTTAGCCTATTTTGTCCATTGTGTTCCTGTTTTCGGTTTCGTTTTGTCTGTTTTTTTTTGTATCTCTCGTCGTTTTATTAAATCTGTCCAGTTATATTAAATCATATTATACTCTTTTATTTATATAGTCGCCTCATTTTAATGGGCGTGTTCTTGTCAGACTGACTGACTGTCTCTTCCAAAGGCGCCAACTGTCTCTCTCGCGCGTAACTGTTTTTTTTTTTTTTTGTATATATAAATATCCCGCGCTCGTACTTAGCTGTCTCGTTCTGGCAGTGCCACGCGCTGTCGCTGTAATGTTTTCAAATTCAAACCGCCAAAAATCGGTATCCCTCAGTTCACAAGCTGTAGGCGTCGGCTGTAGCTATCAAATCAGAAGGCAGTTGAAGGAACATTTATTTTTAAAAAAAAATAAATAATAAATAATCAAATAATAATAATATTTATATTTGTCGTTTTTTTTGTTTTGTTTGTTTTTTAAAGAAGCGGTACTTGGTGCTGTCCTGACCTGGCGGTTTCACCTCAAATGAATCTCTGGTACTAGAGTTGTGACAAACAGTCAGTCTGCCAGTGCCAGTGGATATTGTAAGTACAAAACTGGAAATTTGATTTAAAAAAAAAATACTAATATATATATAGCAATGGGTATTATTTTTCATTGATAATTTAATATTAATTATTTGTCAGAATTCTAATTTTGAAAACGTACCATATATAAACAAAGAAAACAATATAAGGCGGTTTTAACTTTGCAATGGGACGCGCGCTTCACAGACCATCCTATCTTTTCTGAATGTGTCTCAGAGTGTCACACGGCACTTGAAAGTCATCTTTATATTATTGTCCTCTTGCTTGTTTTGTTGCTGGTGGATCGCGGAGCCCACTGATATCTACCCTGATGGATCGCAATACCGGCTCATTGGCCGCCACTGGACTAACACATAGCTTTGTGACTCAGTGTACTCACGCAGCCCCAGCGCGCTGAGCTCAGGCAGGTGTCTGGAAGCACACAGCTGGTAGAATATGTGGTAGTTTCTCTCTTCTGTAGTCTACTGGGGGAGAAGACAGTCAACGAGTGTATCCACTATTTACTGGCAATCATTTTTAGCTTATATTTAAAAATAATAATTACTCAAACAAATTAGATCATTGAAATCCACAATAAATGCATATCACTTTTAAATCTGGTTTAAAATATGTGACTCTTGAATACATTGGGGCACCTGAAAGACGACCCTGGATTTCTCCAGCAGGTAGGTCCTCATGTTGGCTCCGATGATGTCACCCTTGCGCCCGAATCCGATCTCGATGTACTTTCCGAAGCGGCTGCTGTTGTCGTTCCGCGTCGTCTTTGCGTTCCCGATCGCCTGCGTAGCGGTCAGGGTCACACGGGTCATTAAGGGTTAACCAAGCCCTGGCTTTACCAACCCCCCTCCCCATACAGAGACTCCCCACTCACAACAAGCCAATCAGACTAACCAACCACACAATCTGTATGGCTACACCCGCTGCCAGCGATCCATGATGGGGTTAGACTTGAGCATCTCCCTCGCCATGTCCCTTTCTCCCTCTTCTCTCTTCCCTCCTCCTCCTCCTCCTCTCCCTCTCACCTCCATGATGGGGCTGGATTTAAGCATCTCCCTCTTCTCTACCCCTCTCCCTCCCTCTCTGGGGTTGGGCTTCCTCTTCACTCTCCCTCGCCCTCCCTTTCTTACCTCCATGATGGGGTTGGACTCCAGCACCCTCTCCTCCACGCTTGTCTCCCGTGCTGACCCCCCTACAGCAGCGACGTACCTCATGGTGAATTTGGCGGAGACGGTTTTCCCCGCCCCGGACTCTCCGCTGATAATGATGGACTGGTTCTTCTCCTCCCTGCAGGAGA
This sequence comes from Acipenser ruthenus, assembly GCF_902713425.1. NCBI lineage: Eukaryota > Metazoa > Chordata > Actinopteri > Acipenseriformes > Acipenseridae > Acipenser > Acipenser ruthenus. The sequence continues at coordinate 8,614,148 of NC_081237.1, forward strand.
CAGCCGAGCCTTCCTTTACAACTAATTTCAGGGAATTCTCATAGGAAACAAGACCCTTACTGTATCATGATTGCCAAATAAATAAATACATCATCATAATAATAATGACATTGTGAATCAGGAGGACCTAATAATTCATTTAAAATCTGCACTGCTTTCCAGCGCACACAAAACAGCACTCACAGACCACCTGATCGGAGACGCTCAGTTAGGTGGGGCCATCACTGCAAGTAAGTTGAGTTACCTTGCTAGCAAGTGGCTTAAACGGTATGCAGAGAACTGAAATTCCTTATGTCAAGATGTCAAACACATCTGAACAGCAGTTCAGAGCAAGAACCTGTTAATCTTGTATTGTCACAGACACCTATGAGAAACTTAAACGCCAGAGCAGGGCACTTCTAGTAGGTTAAGACAGCTCTGAGTGTTAGTAGACCTGAGCCCCTGACCGTGCCATCTGGCGATATGCCTCCTCTGCCACAGAGAAGATGTGTGGGTCCATGTCTGCCATGTTCTGCCCGCTGTAGGCATCAATCACGTCCTCCCCGTAGATCGGCAGCTGCTCGTAGGGGTTGATGGCCACCAGAATGATGCCTGGTAACCGGGACAAAAAAAAAAAAAGAAGAGATTACTAATGTTTTCATACGTGGCTCGTGAAGGTTTCATGAGCAAAGTGAAATGGGTTGTTTTATTGTGCCGAGACGCCTACTGTCTATATCTTTACCAGAAAGAGGTTTATCTGGAGTGTAGTGTGAAGAAAATCACATCATAAAACAATGTAGTCATCATCGTTAACCTCTGGTTTATGACAGTTTAGTGACTCCAGTATTAACCCCTTGCTCGCCACAGCAGTGTGACTCCAGTATTAACCCCTTGCTCACCGCAGCACAGTGACTCCAGTATTAACCCCTTGCTCGCCACAGCAGTGTGACTCCAGAATTGACCCCTTGCTCTCCGCAGCACAGTGACTCCAGTATTAACCCCTTGCTCGCCACAGCAGTGTGACTCCAGTATTAACCCCTTGCTCACCACAGCAGTGTGACTCCAGTATTGACCCCTTGCTCTCCGCAGCACAGTGACTCCAGTATTAACCCCTTGCTCTCCGCAGCACAGTGACTCCAGTATTAACCCCTTGCTCTCCGCAGCACAGTGACTCCAGTATTAACCCCTTGCTCACCGCAGTAGGTGTAGATGCTGCTGTAGTCCAGGAAGCGCACTCGCAGGTTGTGCAGCACGGCCGGCTCGTGCAGGTAGCTCAGGGCAGTGAGGTCATTCTCCCCCTCCAGAATATCAGGGTTCCGAAGGGGGGGCAGGCCAGGGGGGGGCCCGGGGGCCACAACGTACTGCACCTCCTGAGAGAGAGAGAGATTCCAGGATTTACTATGAACTCAACCACCATGTGTCTCATAAATCTAACAGTAAAACTGGATTAAACTTTATTGATATATGATTTATTATTATTATTATTATTATTATTATTATTATTATTATTATTATTATTATCAGTCAATCAGTGACTGATTGATTGATTGATTGATTATTATTATCAATCAAGTTATTTATTTATTATTAATAATATTATTGTTGTTGTTGTTGTCAGGTTAATTCTTACTGTTCCGTCTGAGAGCTGAAGGTGGAGGCAGTCATCTCCGTCTCGGTAATCATGGCTCAACTGAGCAGGCACCCAGACCTGCTCGGGATCCGGGACCCACACCCTAGTCAGCTAGAGGGAGCGGGGGAGCAGTGGTATGAATTATACTATTCACAGTTTAATACTGATGTATATACAGTATGTTGCTTTTCAACAGTTGACATCGTGGTGAATGTGTATTTTTATATAACATTCACACAGTTTCTCACGATGACAGACAGAAACCTGTTTTCAGCACAAATTGGTTTGCGTTAAAAATTAACACCAACAAGCAATCCAAATGTCAGCTGCTCAGGATTACTCATTAGGTTCAGGCAGCTAACACAGTACTGCCATGCCTTACCTTCCAACTGCCCTTAATGTACAAATAGAATAAATAAGTGCAGATGAAAATGGTAAAGCATAGCATAGTATGTGAAAGTTTACCATGCTCAAGTTTTATCAGGACTACTTGATTCCCCACAGCTCAACTAGTGGGAGCTAACTTATGATTTTAAGTCTTCACTGCTTTGCAGTGCACTCAAACACTCGGAGAGCTGCACATCGCTGTTAGCATCAGAGCCAGCGGGGGCGGTTCAAATTTTAAAATATAATTCTGGAAATGATAGGGCCCTCACTACCCAAAATCTGAAACAGATTGTACCTTGTCTTAAGCACTGCTCAGCTTCAACCATCTCAAAATCACAAAGTAAGCACTTTGTTCCAGCAATTAACCCTTACGTCTCTGTAGCTGCTTTTAGAAGGTAGTGATGGGAATCAGTGGGTGAAAACGTCGGTGATAATTACACCTTGCAGGTTAAGGAGTCTCGTACTGCCCTTTTTGTTTTTTTTTCAGTCAGTTCCCTTAAGCACATAAACTCCATTTAACTTCATAGCAATCCTGTCCCTGCTACCACAGCATAACAAAAAAAGCAAGCATTATCAATAATTGTTTATTGAACTAGAAATAACCACTTCAGTAAATTTAGTATTTTAAGTGTATTTAGTAGCCAGCGTTTACCTTGGTGTAGAGATCAGCTGCAGACATGGCTCCTGGACAGTTCCTGGGTGGCTGTGTGAGTGTGTGCATATGTGTGTTGTCTGGAGCAGCACAAATTTTTTTTTTTCAGAAGTAGCAGATTACAGGACACTTATCTGACTCCCTCCATCTCTCCTGCTCAGCTGGCCGGCGAGTGAGAGAGTGTGGAGGAATTCTCAGAGTGCACTTTGCTCTTTAAAGAAAAAAAAATCTCTTCCTGTCCTAAAACAGAGTCCAGGGCAGGTTAACTGTTAACTCACTCAAGGGCAAGGAGCACACAGTCCAAGAGACACTACACTGGGCTGTGCAGAACATCACAAACACCTGCTACACGCAGCACACACTTTTGTGCAAGCAGGCATTCCCCTCGCATGATGGTTTATATTGTTATGAATCCCTTGTATGTATCTGGTTTTTTTTTTTAAACTGAACAAATTTACTGACATTGAGCAATAAGAAGCCCTTAAATGGGATAAAATTAATTTTAAAAATGTAATAAACACGGTGTACAAACAGTAACAGTTTCTTAATTTGTAATATGTGGGGGGGCGCTACTCCTTTCAAGTCTGAATGACTGTAATTACAATGCAGATTACAATGACTGATGGCAGGAGAAACGCACGTGGTTTATAAAGACAGGGTGTCTGGTACACTGGAATGGATTTGCAGGTGTTCATCACTCAAACCAGGTTCAACTTAACAGTGCCCTACAGCCAGGAGATAGTAGAAGGGGTTTGAGAGAGGAAATCTGAGGCAAGATTTCCAGACTGTCAGACACCACTGTGAGGGCGCAATCCATCTTTTATATGTTTCTTCCAAAAAAAAACCTTTAGTGATACAAATTAAAAGTAGATGCACAGATGTTTTAATTCACTTTTCTGTAAGAACTCAAATTCTCTCCAGTGCAAACGCAGGGCTCCGGTTCTCATTAGCCTCAGCACACATTATTGTATTGTCCATTTTGGTGGGGGTAAGGGACCAGGCTGCACCCCGTGCCTCACACAGCCTGACCTTGCAGCACAGTTTCATACTTATTTAACCAACACCAAACTCGATTAAAAAATAACAGACAGACACACACACTACACGTTCTGTACAGTAAAAAAAAAACTTTATTAAGAAGCATAAAAAATAAAACTCTTAATACAATTTAACCGTCAAGTCAGTTCAAATATATATATCAGTACTTTAGCTGCGCCAAAGTTTAAAAGGTCCATAAATTTAAAATAAAATATATTTAGTTCTTAATTTCTTCAATAAAAGTTCATTTCTGCTATAAATTGCCTACATGTTGTATACAGGAAGAGGTAAACAAAAAGGTCACAGGGGGCCCTGGGACACTTGGGGGAGGAAAGTGGGGGGGCAAGGAGAAAAAAAAAAAAAAGAAAAAGTCACTGTCTGACGGGTCAGATACATGCAGATCTGAGTTTACAAATGAAATACAATTACTTGGATCCTTTTCTCATCATGATACTCATTATTTATATTTCTATACATTTATCCAAGAGCTTTTAGTATTTATACAGATAGTTTCAGGATGGTGCAAGCCTAGTAAAAGGGAGACTTTGGTTATTTAAAAAAAAAAAAAAAAAAAAAAAAAAACAGGGCAGGCAACCGTTATTGTAAAGCAAGGAATACAAACTGGAGAAATGTCTACAGCACGAACCGTGTGGTAAAAACAATCCGGTCCCCAATACATGAGAACAGACGATTTGTTTACTGGGAACTTACTGACAATGGCAGATCTTGCGTCCCTTACTACTGTATGAACAACCCACTGGTTTTGAAAACGAAGTCTGTGGACAATTGTTCTAAAAAAAGACTGCATGAAAAAGCTCACACTAGATATTTTTCCTTTTATAAATAAGACTCCTAGTTAATGCATCAGAATGTAAGGTTCTGCATTTGTTTGGTATTTAATATCCTAAATGTAGTCGGCTATTCACACACACACACATAGAAAATGTCCATTGATCAGACACACAAACTGAGGATGTGGTGTCACTGGTTAGTATAGCAATGGTCTCCAGAGATCACAAATTCTGTGGTGTGTTTAACACTCCTTTCTGTGTGTGTGGGGGAAGGGGGGCAGTTTCTAACAGCTAGGGTGTGGGGTAGTTCATGGCTATGGTACTGCCTTTTCTGTCCCTAGCAGAAGCCCTTCAAGGTGGTTACTGGAATAACGGTACAGATAAGGCAAGAAAATGCCCTACTGAAAGCTACCTTTTGCCCCCTGCCCGCCTCGCCCTTTCTCTTAATTCCCACAAGGATTAGACTACAGCCCCAAGTAAAGTTTGACCAACAGTTTCATATCTAGAAGTGTGCTATTAATGCATGCTTACTAGGGAGTTCAGGATCAGGGAAGTGTATGAAGCAGCCCAATTTCTCGTAAGGGGGCAATATGAGACAGCCCGATTTTTACCTTGTAGACCCCAGGCTGTGACTGTGGAGGGACTGGGGCCAGCTCTGAGTGTTAAACACTGCTGAAGGAGAACTGGAAGCTCGTGCACTTCAGTGTTGAAACTGTTTTCTGTGCGATTTTGTTTTCCCCTGGACGAGAGTACAAAAAATAAAATTATACATATATATATTTATAAAAAAAAAAAAAAAAAAAAAAGGTTTTGTACAGTTTTTTTTTTCTGTCAAGATGATTTCAAACACAAAGGACGTTTTAGAAAAACAAAAACACCCTCCAAGTTACTTTTGGTCTTGTTAATTTTTTTATGTACAAGATAAAACTCTGCTTTAAAAAAAAAATAATTAAAAAATAATTAAAAATATCTTGCTACCTACAAATCCCTGAACTCTACACACGTGCCCCCCACCCACCCCTTAAACTTTTTATATTTAAAAAAAAAAAAAAAAAAGTGCTGGACCTTTCCTGTTTATTAAAACTCCTGACGGAATGCTGTTTAAGACTTGCTGAGACTTTCAGAAACAGAAGCATTGGACTGATAACACCTTAGAGTCTCACCCATCCCATCCCCTCCCTCAAAATCACCAAGCTTTTGTGTGTTTGAGTAAACGTTCTTCGTTTATCTGGGCAACATTATACCTTCTGCAGTCCGAAAAACAATAATAATAATAATAATACTAATACACAAGTTTAAGTCCGTCTTAAAAATGTTTCTATGTGGTAGCAGTAGTCGTAGTAGAGTAGTAGAGTGTTTTGCGTCTATTTTTTTCTGGGATCGTTGGATGTGCAGCAGCTGTGTCCGACAGGATAGTAAGTCGGTGTCTGTCTTTTCTTTTCTCCTCTCCCTCCCCCTGTTCATTTCATCTGTTATAATAAGATACGGATGGCCTGGGTAGCTGGGGCGTGGCAGACTGGGCACTCCGGTTCAGCTGACTTGCAGATCTGAGCCGCGCACTCCATGCAGAACAGGTTGTGTCCGCAGGGGACGAGGGCGGCTGTCACCTCGCTCTCGAAGCAGACCGAACACTCCCGTGCGCTCTTCAGGCGCCCCAGCATGCCCCCTTCTGAGTCGGTGGGGGAGCCACCGGAGGCTGCAGAGGACAGGCTGCCCGGCAGGGAGGAGGCAGAGGCAGAGGAATAGCCAGTGGTGCTGCCAGAGAAGGAAGACGCGGCTGAGCCGCTGCCGTGCAGCCAGGAGAGGGCGCTCAGGGGGTCACTTTGGGCTCTGCGGGCCAGCGGGTGATCCAGAACCACAGACTCAGGCAGCGTGGGGGACAGCCGGGGAGTGAGGGCCCCCGCGCTCAGCCCGCTGTTGCGCCTTTGCTGCTGCTGCTGACATGCAGTCTGAGACAAGCCATTGACAAAAGGAGCCCAGATGTTGCCCGCGCCGGTGGTGAACTCGAATCCCAAGTCGTCAGCAGGCGGGAGAGCAGCATGGGGGTCTCCTCCAAACGCGAAGCCCCCTCCTGCACCCCCCCCGCCAGCGCTGCCAGTGCTGAAGGGGCTGGTCGGGCTGGTGTCGGCGATGCGGCCCCCGGCGCTGCTGTAGTGCGACTCCGTGGATCCCGAGCCGAGCGAGCTCAGGCTGCCGTTGCGGAAGGCTGCAGTGGCGATCTTGCGAGCGGCGGAGGCGGCTGTACCTTGCGTGCTGTTGGTAGGCCGCGCCCACAACCCCGCCCCCACCACCAGACCGGAGGCGTCCAGGCTGACGTCCGTGCCGTTGCTGTGGAAGTCGTTGTCTCCCTGCAGGTCCACGAAGGCACCGGTCCGCAACGTGATGTGCGTCTCGATCTCCTCGCGGGCGCGGTCCACGTTCTCCGGCATGCCCGTCACCTCGAACACTGGGTCCTTGTCCCGGCTGGGCGTGACGATGTAGGTGTGAGTCTGCTGCTGGATCCTCTTGATAGTGGCTCCCTTGGGCCCCACAACCAGCCCAACGACGCGGTAAGGCACGCGCACTTGGATGGTGGTCTGGCCTGGCAGGTTGGGGGGTCCGGGGACGGGCGCACCCACCAGCCCCGCCGCGCTGGCTTTGTTCCTGGAGGCCCGGATCATGGAGAAGTGCTCGGCGGCAGAGAGGATCTCCCTCTTGGCCATTTCCACGTCCTCCTTGCGCCCCGTCACAATGAACATGGGCTCCTCGCCGCGCACCGGGGTCTTGATGTACGTGTTAGTCTTCGCTCGCAGGGCCTTGATCTTGCAGCCTGGGCAAAGGGAGGAGGGGAGAAGACAAATAATTACTCTATTACAACCAGCGAAGGGGCCAGAGTCAGTCTAAACACAGACAGCAGGGAGATTGAGACACAATTTTAAAAGTTACATAGTCTGAAGAAACTTTTTCTAGCAGACAAAACGCTTTCACAAGAAAAGCGTCTTTCAACAGATGTATAAATGTTTGTTGAAAATTGTATGTTGGACTATTGAAGTTTCTTATAGGAAAGCTTTAGATTGTCTCTCCAAATTAAAAAAGACTGACAGAAGTCATTTTCCATTTACAAATTACCATAAAAAAGCTCAAATAAAAATTCTCACTACCATGGCCAATAATAATCCCAAAATGTCGCATATTTTCTTTCAGACAGCGCACCACAAGCTCCCTTCTCAGATTTATTCACTTGAAGGCTGCAGCTGCATGGGTCTTTGTCGCTCACCAGTTAATTACTGTTGTGCTGAAATTAAACTAGTCAAAAGAAATGAGACTACGGGGGAATGGATTAGCATAGGAGATGGCCCCAATCTGATAATCCCTCCATCTGTGTATCAACTCAAACTATTTTAAATTTGTACCGTGTGTTTTACTTCAGGGACTTCCTTTGTTCCAAAGCTCAGCTTTCAAACACTGCTGCCTGGCACGAAGATACATACAATTAGCAGATCTAGACTGCTGGCTGCCACTCGATCCAGACCCTCTAACAGTTATCATTTAGAGAGTAATTGTGGAAGGCACTCAGCATCATTTGTTAGGTTTCTGATAGTGCTGCTTTGAGGAGTCAGGCAGCTCACCAAAAACAAACAAACTCCTTAAGTCTGCATTGATCCCTTACAAATATAACATGTATTCCTGTGGTACGGTAGACTTGCATTAACGCCAACTTGGACGCTGTTAATATTTTTTTCACCCATATACATCAAAAGGCCCTGATGTCTTGTATTTTTTCCCCGTGCATTTGGTTTGTGTCCCTTTAAAAAGGGCGGTGCGTAACGGCCAACCAATAAGATGCGAAGGCTGTGATGTCACCGTGCAAAAGCAGCAGCATGGTTTTCAAACAAAGAGAACAATGGGGCATCTTGCTACTGCAACACGGCAGACACCCCGAAAAGCATCGCTAACACCCCGCCGCCTGCTCCCCAAACACAGCCAGGTAAAGTCTGCACCAGGGGAACGTGCAACGCCGTCTCATTTAAATTATTATAAAAAAATCATAAAAACACTGCAGGCTGGAGTAACTCGCGTGGCCACCTTGTTTATAAATGCACATCAATACTGTAATCTACCGTGCAGTTCACAGCAGTACATTAAAATAGGGCGGGATCCCTCCTGGCATTATTTTGTAAGGCAACATAAAACTAGCTCAATATACATTTAAAGGGGAAAGCACGCGTGTCCCTTTGTTAAGACGAGTGCAGACATGCCCAGTTAGTTTGACCCGGGTGCTTTGTCTGGCTCCCCCTCCCCCTCCCGCTTACACTACCCTTGCATTAACATAATAAAACCGCAACCTTCAAGTTCTCATTCGTATACATTCCCAATGGTGTAGGTCTCCCGGGCGCTACCCTGTATGCCGCACTGAATGGACACGCAAACTTTCCTTCCCATAATCAATCTGTTCAAAACGGCCACAAAGAAGTTTGCAAACAAAGAGCAGACATGTTTTTTGCTGCCTTCATTTTGAATACAACCAAGCGTGGTACCTTTAGACTACAGATGGGGGGTGTCAGTGTTTTAAATCCAAAACCGGCAGACAACCCCCCCCCCAAAAAAAAAACAACACAGTTCAACTCACAGTTTTATTCGGGGAAACGTCTCACACAGATAGACGCTACATCATAAACAGTAGGGACACTTTTCTGTATACGTTTGTTTTGTGTTCCTGTTCGCAGTAAATCGAATGCTTTCAAGTCTTGCATTAGGATAAAAGCACGTGTTAAGCTGTTACTTATTAAGACGTTGTTCCCAAAGAAAGGGACGGGGCGTTCTGTACTTAAAACCAGAGAGATTGTGTAATGCTTGCTGCTGTATCTGTGTTGAAAGTTTGCACTAGTGTGATAACCAAATTGCTCATATATATATATATATATATATATATACACACAAATACATAATACGCGGTGCTTACTTTTGTAACAGACTGGTGCACGCTGTGCGGTCTCTAGTCGAGCACCGCTACCCCCTCTTTGTTTGAGTCTGGGGGTATGTGTCAGTCTCATTTCTTATTTTTAAAACAAGTAAATGCAGATATTTACCTTGTCTGCCAACGATTTCGGCGACGTGTTCGGAGCTGGGCACCGGCACACACTCGGTCATGTTCACACTCCTCTTTCGGCATCCTATCACGTTCACCTGTTCGCCCAAGATGGAGTGCTGGTGTTGGGCTGCCATGTGGAAACCCGGGCCGAAGATGTCTGGAGGAGGGGAGCAAGAAGTCGGCGAGGACGAAGGGCCGCCGGGGTGCTCCATCATCTGCAGCCCGATGAATCCAACCCCGACGCCGTTACAGCTTCCATCGTCCAGCCCGACTAGCGTGGGGTCTGTCTCCCCTGTCCCTCCGCACTCGCCCCGATCCTCCAGCCCGATCAGCGAGAGCTGGTCCAGGGCGAACCGGAGCGCTTCTTGGTGCTGCTCGTCCCGCTGGTGCCCGTCCTCGGTTTCTGTAGTCATTCCTCCGCCGTGGTGGCTGCTTACAATCAACTCGCCTTCCATGATGTCTGGGTGGTAGAGTGAGCTTGGCATGGTCTCCTTCCTAAATCATAGGGACCGCTGTTTATTGCTAAGAAGACACCAACTAAAAAACTAACGAGGGTATCCAAGAGACACACACCGGGGGGGGGGGGGAAGCTAAAAGTAGCAATTCTGGGGTAAAGTCGTCTGGAAATAAGGCGTCACCGTGCGCCTTGAACCAGCGTCCCCTTTTCCCGTCTTTGTCTTCCCGGAGTAACTGGTTGATTAAGGTTTTTTTCCCCCTATTACTTCTTATATAAAAACCAGTTTCTTTTCTTTGTCCTCTGTTTTTTAGGACCCGCAAAACGAAATCAATCGTGGTAGCGCGTTTCTTCCTTCTACTCTGTATCGCACACTTTTTATATTTGGTAAAAAGAAAGAAAGCAAGCAGTTTATTTTTTTCGGGCAATGCCTGCGCTTCTCTGTCTCCGCTCACTTTGTTTGTCTGCCTCAGTGTCTTTCTCTTTCTCCTTCCTTCCTTCCTTCGTCTCTAGAGGGTGGGATGAAGATAAATGGGTGTTGGGAGGGGGAGGCTGGCTTGTGCAATTACAGCAGGCTTCCCCTCTATGTCTCTCTCTCTAGCTAGCTATTTTTCCTCTCACTCACGCTACCTAGCTTTCTTTCTTCCAGTCCCTCTCTCCCTGATCCTCCTTTGTTTGGCCAGGGCGCACACCGCCACACTGACTCGGGGCTCCTCTCCCTGCTCAGCGCGCTGACGTCACCCGCAGCACAACAATGGGTTCAGAGGCCACGCACATGTGCACGGCGGCGCCACGCACTGCGTCAGTCAGCTGGCAATTGAGGGGGAGGGGTAGTGTGGACGTGCGTGGCGAGGCCCAGTCGTTTTCTTTTTTTTAAAAAATTTGATTTATTTAATTATTTCATTAAACATTCAACAACGTCATGCGCTCTCCACACTTAAATAATATACATGTTTTTTTTTTTTTGTTTTTTAGTATTGTTATTTTACATATTGTAGAGATAGACGTGTTGCTGAAGACGTTTTAATGTCAAACAAACATTTAAAAAATAACATTAAGAAGATGTATTGTTCATTTGAAAATGTACGTGCCAGTGTTAGGTTTTGTATGTAGAGCAGCCCAAAGTGTGATTAACATATACATTATATGCATTATATCGCTGGAATATTAAATTAATCTGACCTTCATTCAGCCAGGGCCCGTTTCAACACTGCATGTCCAGTGTGCTGTGTTGTGCCTGGTGTTCAGTGCAATCGAATCCAGTTCAGATTTAATAACACTGGTTTAGATCAGGAACAAAAGACTGAATACTACTGGCCCGCTATAAATAGGTCTGGAGATGGCAGCTATCCTCGCTATAGTTGTGCGTGTGATTCATTTGTTTATTGTAAAGGCTACTAAAAACAAGTTGTTTATTGTTTTTAGTTATGTGCAGGATTAATTGAAGCATGGTTTTCCTGATTTCCTTTGTTCACAGATTTCCAACGGGTGTAGTTACTACAGGGGTGTTTAAAAGACTCTAAGCAAGTGTATTGGCAATAATACATAGCGCTTTGTTTTCTTTCCCTATGATCAACAAAAACTTTCTTATGTAAAAACGGTACTCTGATTTCAATTAAGGTACACAAGCTTTTGTGCTTGCATACGCAGCTAGTTTATCTGCTATTGAGCCAAAATTAACCCGGTAGTTATTTTTATGAAAAATTATCCTTACTACAGTGTAAACTCACCCACCCCCACCCCAAACTAATGAAATCAGCATGTGGTCTGGGCCTAGCTGGCAAAGCACAAAGCACTGTGGTTGTGTGCGTGTGTATCCAGATGAAACTAATTGCTCCCTGCACCCCACACTTCCTCTTCTTGCAGACCTGGGTCCTGTAGTCAGTAGGCTCTCTGACCTCTGTGAACTCCGCTGCAGCACATCCTTGTGAAGTTCCCAGATGCTGATGCTGCAGTCCTGGAAGAAGCTAGGCCTCCACATCTGGAGCCAGCAGAGCCAGGTTATCAGGCATTTCACAGCGAGCTGCTTCTTAGAGGCATGACACGGAACTATCTGTTTGTAGTTTGTGCATCGTCCTTAACAGGACCATGGAATGAAGCACCGCCACAGCACTGCGAAGAACTGTGCGACTGTGAAGACAATGAAAGAGAAAGAGCTTGTCCACGTGGTCCATGCAAGACAGGGAAACAGGCTCTCCCATTGCAGGACCAGCACTTCAAGAGAAAGCATTGCTATTGCATAGAGGACAGGGTTAAAGCTAGTGATGGGTGGCTGCACAGATTTTAAAAAGACAAGATTTACTTAGCAGGGAAAAAAACTCAGCACGGATACAGCAGAGTTAGAACCGTTTCGTCACAAAATGCTTCAGTGTAACACTAAGGAAACACCGTGTTTGGGGCTATGAGAAGAATGCTATGTTTAAATAAACCTTTAGAGTACTATATATGCACATGTATTGATGTTTCTTAGTAAACTTACGTTCATCCGAATGTTCATTCATACAAACTATTTCTACGTCCCCCAAGCTGTTCAGATGACTGGGCTTCTGCTGTAGTTAAACAAAGGAGTCAGACAAAGACAAGTTGTTATCAAAGTTTATATCCATATTTTAACTACAAAATTCAGCAATAGCAGGTTGCTGAGGTGGAATGGTTCCTAGCTTAGTTGTTTGGGCGTGAATCAGGAAGGGAAGGGAGGGGGAACAGGGCACAGAGTTCGTAAGCAGGATGGGGCAGTGACTGGCACAGCTACAGCACCTGTGCCATCCCCGCTGCCAGTGCCAACAGGAGTAGAGCCCTCTGGAGCCGGGCGGTGTCACACTGTCCAGACACACAGCAGGCTGAGCCATGCCAGGTGTCGCTGCAAACCAAAAGCAGCCTTCCCCAGTCAACACTGTGCTTCTCATTAAGCCCACAATTTAGATATTTTTCTTGTACAAAAACAGTGCACATCTGCTTTGAAATATAAAGTAACTTTTACAGAAAAGAGACAATGGGGCCAGACTGACCGAGCCTTTACACCAGTGCAGTTAAAAGAAAGCACCAAAGAAAAAAAAAAAAAATATATATATATATTAAAATGACCAGCATGGAGTTATTTAAGTTTTCCAACACTGGAGCAAAGTTAATCTGACCCAGTGTGTCTCACAGAGCTCACAGTAGAAGCCAGAATGGTCTCAACCAAGCAAGTCAATGGGTCAGAAAGAGTCTTTATTTTTAAGCCTACTTTCCCCACCCTGGCTCAGTCAGCTCTCTGCCGATCAGCAGAGCGGACAGGGGTTTGGAGCAGCTCATAAAATAACGCTGGTAGAACACAGCAACTTGTAAGTTATTTTTCTGTGTATTTAAAAAATTAAATTATAAAATAATAAAACCCACATTCTGGGTTCAAGTAAGGCGCTTGCTTGGGAAGCGACACGGCAGGGCAATCTTCCAGGCACCACATTCAAATTCATTTCAAGGATGCCAATACGCAATTAAAACAAGGAGCTGGGGGTGTGTCTTAACATCACAGGTAAAACAAGTACAAATCATCTTAATGATCATTGTGCGTCATTCCTCACACTTTCTAGTGAAAGCAATAAAAAGCAAGCATGTAAAAAACACAACAGGAAACACTACAGTAAAATCAATACCAGCGGCAAGTCCAGAAACCTGCTGATCTGTGTGGGTGTTGCATTTTAACTTTCTTTAAAAAACATAAAAAGATATTATTCATAACAATAATAATTCAAATTCGAAGAGAGTCTTGTGTTTTGTCGTCACGGCGAGCGTTGCCGGGAGCTCAGGATTCCCAAAGGTCCCTCCAAAAGGGCGACTATGTGCAGTGGACCAGGTGGGTCAGGATAGAGGGGTGATGTCCGGGTCGTTTTTCTGTTATTGTGCGACTTCTGAGGTGGGATCCAGCCCTTGGAGGAAAGGAAAGGGACAAGATTTTAGGGTGTGCTAAGTGACACTGCTTCTCAGCTTCAAGCACCATCACTGCCTCCCCATCTTTAACCCTTTGCGGTCCATTGTCGGACCTGGTCCGACATTACAATTATTCCTATCAGGTCCATTGTCGGACCCTGTCCGACATCATTATAGAAACGCAAAAAACGGGTTTGTGTCGTTTTTTCTCCGGAAAAAGTCGAGAAAACCATTCAATGGCCGAGTGGGAGCGACAGGAGCCGAGACAAGTCGAAAAAAAAAAAAAGACGTATCTCATGATTAGTCATACATGGCCCTGGTATCAGATAACGGGGCGTTCGTAAGTAAACAAGCTGGCTGCCTGTGAATCAGCGCACAGAGAACACGGACATTTGCAGAGCTTTTTTGAGATGTTATAGTAATAAAATAATGACTTGGATCGCATTATTGAGGAGTTTGGTGATAAAACGAGTGATCAGGAGATGATTGATCGGTATGTAAGACTATTATTATTATTATTATTATTATTTATTTCTTACGTAGGTGAAAGCTATAGCGAACGAATGGGTGGGGCGGGGCTGGAGATGCCTAGCGAGTGCTTTGTTGATATGCAGGGCCATTTAAACCCGTTTGACTGTGAAAAAAAATACTTTTAAACAGCGCGTCTAAAATTAACTGCGCGTGTGAAAATAAAATAGACCTGGCGTGCCTGACGCGCATTTAATAAATGGACCGCAAAGGGTTAATCTATATTCTCTGAGCCACACTGCCTGCCCTCAGCTTTTACCACAAGACCTCCAGTGTCTCTGTCCCCGTGTTCAGCTCCTCACCTTTGCTATACATCCTCCATATCCTCTGTCTCGTCCCCTTCTTCCTTCACAGCGTCCCCATCACATGATGCCTCTTCCACATGAGCCAGCATGTCCGCCATTAGTGCTTCCTCCAGCTTCTTCCGCACGTTGTACACCAGCTCTTCCTGTTTCCTGCGCAAGATGAACACGCACCATTGCGAAAATTACTGTGTGTGCAGAACAGTTCTCAAACTAAAAATACTTACAATACCTATTCATTACTCAGGCAGAGGGGGAAGAAAAACATTGAATGCATTAATACTAAAGCCATTTGAGAATGCACTGGCTGCTGCAAACAGGCATACACTATGCAAGCTGCACCAGGGCAGCGTGTGTTTCCCTACCGGATGTCCTCGTCGGTCACCATGAAGGCCTTGCAGAGCGGCTGGGTCGTGTTGAGCCACACGCCGGGGTTCTTCTCCACAGCGGCAGAGAGCTGTCCCGTGATGGGCGCGGTGCTGGTGTGGAGCGCACTGGCGATGGCAGAGAGGAGGGTCTCATCGGTGCAGCCTGGGCCCACACCTGCAGGGGGGGGGGGGGGGGCAGACACAACAGCACCACGTCACTGACACCAGCTCGGAGCTGCAGCCACTCCCCTTTCTTATACTACAACTTGGAATGTTTGTACCAATCAATTAATCAGTTAATCAATAACCATGCAGCAGGACTTTGGTTAACGATGACAACAGCTACGGATCACTCAAGCTCCAGTGGACCAAAGGGTATTTGCACAACCCCTTTCCCTCAGTTTTTCTGTATAATCAAGCACAGAGGAAACACCTCCCCAGATTTTGATCAACTTGAGCTGGATTGGCCCGTGTGTGTGCGTGCGTGCGTGCGTGCGCGTGTAGCAGACGACATGGGGTTCGTGGTTCTGTTCACCTTGCAGCCCCTTGGGCAGCTCCATGGTCTTCACCAGCTCCTCTGCAATGTCGAACGCGTTGAGGCCATTCAGCTTCTTCTCCCAGAACAGCTGCGCAGGAAGAGGAGGGGGGTTATTAACATGATAAATACAATGCAGCAACTTTTAAAACCCTTTTTTTGTTTTTATATAATTCTACTTTATAAAAAGGTCGAATGGCAATGCCCCACTTTGATATTGCTATAAAACACAGTGGAACCTCACAGTTAAACACATGAGGAATGCAGGGTATTCTGCCCCTTCGCGTCTCTTACAGCAGACGGGAGCTTCGTTTGAACACTTGTAAGAGTGGGTTCTACTATATTAGAAGCAGCCATGACTGGAGCTGAACCAGCTAGCAGGACTTGTATCCAAGAGCCATCAGTACCAGACTGTTTCGAGTCAGAACCACAGCGGACCCTTTACCTGCCGGGGCTGGTCGATGGCTTTCTGTGGGTCCGTCTTCACCTTGTTGCTGGGATGGTTTGTCACCTTGGTAACCGGCTGTTTGAAGATGGAGGCCGTCTGTCTGACTGGGAGGGACGTGTTCAGATCGGGTTTACCCTGCAGCGAAAAAACAAGATATTTCAAACCACAGCAAACCACAGGGCTACAGAGACGGGCTTTTACAAATCAACATTTAGATTAGACAAACGTTTGGTCAAGACATTCTTCTGCAACACTAGAACACAAAGGTATTTTACTCCTGAAGTACTACTGTATATCTCCTGACTGGGTGTGTAAAGTTATGGATGAACTTTCCCAGGGAAGTCAGGTTATAACTTTTGGTGCTTGTAATAATTACATTAGGTGTCTGTATGCAAGTAAATACACACACCTGGATGGTCTCGAGGCACCTAAAGGTCAATCTCAATCATCCTGGGGCTGAAAAAACTTCATTTGGCTCCACAGATTACTAACAGATCCTATACTGCTACAGCGCTACAGTGCTCAGAACAGAAGG
The DNA here is from genome assembly GCF_902713425.1 of Acipenser ruthenus. Taxonomy (NCBI): domain Eukaryota; kingdom Metazoa; phylum Chordata; class Actinopteri; order Acipenseriformes; family Acipenseridae; genus Acipenser; species Acipenser ruthenus. The sequence goes on from NC_081237.1 coordinate 8,630,775, forward strand.
CTAGTCCTGGACCCCTGCCCCCTTGCTCTTGCCTTAGCCTGGTTGTTGGCGTCGTAGCGCAGGCGCTGCCGGTTCTTGTTCAGTTTGCTCATCAGCATCTTGCCGGTGCGGAAGTCGAAGGAGCTCAGGTCCATGGAGTTGCCAAGGTAGCGGGCCAGCTGCGGCTTGCTCCGGAACTTCTTTCCACTGGGGCTGCGGGCGAGAAACACAGGGAACCGTTACAGGACTGGGGAGGAACCCTTACAGAAACAAGAGAGGACGAGAGACCAGGTCAGAAAACACAAGAGAGAACAAGAGACCAGGTCAGAAAACACAAGAGAAGACGAGAGAGCAGGTCAGAAAACACAAGAGACGACGAGAGACCAAGTCAGAAAACACAAGAGAGAACAAGAGACCAGGTCAGAAAACACAAGACAGGACGAGAGACCAGGTCAGAAAACACAAGAGAGGACGAGAGACCAGGTCAGAAAACACAAGAGACGACGAGAGACCAGGTCAGAAAACACAAGAGAGAACAGGAGACCAGGTCAGAAAACACAAGAGGGGACGAGAGACCAGGTCAGAAAACACAAGAGGGGACGAGAGACCAGGTCAGAAAACACAAGAGGGGACGAGAGAGCAGGTCAGAAAACACAAGAGAGCGGGACAGACTGGGTTGGGAAAACGGCAGCATATGGGGGTTGGGTCTGACTGAAATATTAAATAAATAAATAATAAAACAGAGGGCTATCACTACAAAACTTCAACAGCAAAGGACTATGGTTATTAAGCATTAGTGTCCCTTCAAAACGCATAGGGCTCCAGAGTACTGACACAGACAGGCACCCTGAACACTGTTAGAGAGACAAGAGCTTAGTAGAGTGGAAGCCAACACTAGAAAGGCATCATGAACTTCAATATCCCTGAACTACATTAGCAACACATCGTCACTGCGCTGGATCCATAAGAGTAGCGAGTTCAACACCTTGGCAAATGCGTTGCAACTTCAATAAGTAAAGAAGAGGCAAAAGAGCAATATTGAACAGATTGCAAGTAGACATTATTATTAGCTGTGCCTGGTTCCACTCTCCATGCCCCAGTCCACTGTGCACAGAAGCAGCAAGCTACACAACACCCGGACCTCGGGTGCACTAAACTGCTTCTTAAAAAGGTACACATAACACATGCATGCATATCACGAGCACCACCCACTTACTATTCACGAATATTTATATTTAATAAATAAGGCCAAGTGTTTTATTAATGGGTATATTACACTATACAGTGCGCATGTAAACTTTAATAACTACTACAGTACCTCTGAACGACTGGCAACTAGTTCGGTCGAGCACTCCGCATCTCCGCCACTTTCCTTCAATAATACTAACTACAGACTGAAGACTGTAGCAATGATAGAGAAGCATTCACCCCGCCTCCTCCCACGCTTTTGCCTGTGACGGTTTGCTGACAATAGAGAACCCTGTCGTGTCGCTCACTCAGCTACCCCTGTCTGTCTGTCTGCCTGCCTGCCTGCCTGCCTGCCTGCCTGCCTGCCTGCCTGCCTGTGCAGCGGTGGATCGCCCACCCCCCTTACCCACCCAAACTTTGCGCGCTAACCCCGGCTTCGAGTGGCCCCGATGTCGCGCTGCTACCGCCACCCCCCTCGCCCGCCTCCATGATGGTATCTACACAATGCCCCCTTCCTCGCTCAGTACCTATAGTAATAGACATCGCTCTTGCCCGCTGACAAACCCGACTTTCTGGTCACTTCTTCCCTTTTCCAGCCCTGGGGGAGAGCCGAGCACTCCCACCTTTTCCTCTCCATGTTCTCCCGTTTATATCCTTGCGTGGAGAGGATTCTTTTGGTAACGAAAGGCGGCTTTATGCTATCTTTTTGTTCATTGATTCGCTGTGTGTCTCTCTCCTCCTCTCCCTCTCCGGCTCGCCGCTTTGTCGCTCTCGAAATCCATCCGCCGCCGCGACGCGGTTTTACTCGCAACAACTGGGGGAGCCGCAGCACTCCTCTCCGACGCGAGAGGCGCGCAAGGGTTATGAACAACTAGTCCCTCTATAATAATAATACCTAGTTTACATTTTAAAAGCGTTTCTTTGTTTTTTTTGCGTTTCCAAACATTTTAAGGTAAACCAGATATCTTCTTACATACACAATATATAACCCGAACATTAACGCAAACAATAATCGTTTGTTTGAACTTCGTCTTCTTGTGTAATTATAATCTTTATTTTTATATAGCGCCTTTCATAGTGGACCACCATCACAAAGCGCTTTACAAAATACGAGACTAGGAATATACAGCACTGTGTGTCACTTTAATATGAGGAGTATACAGCACTGTGTGTCACTTTAATATGAGGAGTATACAGCACTGTGTGTCACTTTAATATGAGGAGTATACAGCACTGTGTGTCACTTTAATATGAGGAGTATACAGGACTGTGTGTCACTTTAATATGAGGAGTATACAGCACTGTGTGTCACTTTAATATGAGGAGTATACAGCACTGTGTGTCACTTTAATATGAGGAGTATACAGCACTGTGTGTCACTTTAATATGAGGAGTATACAGGACTGTGTGTCACTTTAATATGAGGAGTATACAGCACTGTGTGTCACTTTAATATGAGGAGTATACAGCACTGTGTGTCACTTTAATATGAGGAGTATACAGGACTGTGTGTCACTTTAATATGAGGAGTATACAGGACTGTGTGTCACTTTAATATGATGAGTATACAGACAACAGCACCTCCAGGAAAATACACATTTAACAAATACTAATAGTAATATAAAAGAACGTTATTTGGGACCCTTCGCGTCCTGTGATTTGAAAGGCGCGGGCTGCTCCTGTCAAACACCCCGCACTCCCCCACTCTGAACACACAGGCCAGCACACATGCATTCCCTTCACAGTTACTCTTTTATTTATTTATTTTTTGCTCACTGCGGACACTTAAACGGCTCTTATGTTCAGCACGGGATTATGGGTCACAGCCTTCTTAAATACAGATTTTAAAAAGTGATAAATAAACCCGCTGAGGTTCCTTTAGACCCTACTTCAAAAATATAATTCATGAGCTACAGCAGTTGAAAGACTCGTTTTTAATCTCAGTCCACTGCTGAGATGTGTATTCCGCAGGTACAGTGATATTCACTCGACGCTATTTCACGAAGTCAGCAGATGGCTCTCTCAGCAGGCATTGGGACCGTGTGCAACTGAAGCGTCGCCGGTTTAACATGCACAGAATACATTTCATGCATTTTATAAATACATACATAAATAAAAAGTATATATTTGAATAAGTAACACAGAGAGAAGTGTTGCTCTTAACGTAAACGGGTTTTAATGACACAAACTAAAGCGGTGCTGCAGTATAGTTGACACTGCTGCAGATCTGCAGAGGTTCGCTTCGCTTTGTGACAGTTCCATCACTCCGGGTTGTATCAGAATGCATTATGTGCAACATTAGCAAGAACAGGATACAGTGATAACTGCACGAAACGAAACCACCCGCACGTGCGAACGCCAGGAACTCGACTGTAACGCGCACTGTAATGTAAAGGGTTTAACTCGAGGCATCAACAGTCACACGAGGTTCGTGAGCGTCGTGCACAGACAGGAAACGTCATTCTTGTTTTGAAGAGCCATGTATGTTTTAAATAAAAACGGTCCATTGTAATCAATGCGATCTACTTTAATATATATGAATTATTTAAAAAAAAAAACATTTAACAAGAAGAATCAATCAATCATCCGCGGATGAAAAAACAAACAATACACATTTATGTATATATATAAAATAAAATAAAGAATACATAAAATATTGGGAACATAAGAAAATATTGCCTAAAACGCACACACTGCATACTGCATGCGGTGTCTTTGTCGTTTTTTTTTTTTTAAAAAAAAAAACAAGATTTCAATAAAAAAAAAAAATTAAAATGAAGTCCAGCATGCAAGCACAAAAACAAAGCGCAGCGGTTGTTGACACAAAGCGCTCCAAAGTGCGTGGCTTTGAGAAGGACCGGCTATGCGCTGAAACTCCCACCCGGGGCTCACACCGCTCAGCACCTCCACGAGCCTTTTCATTTGCAACAGCACACGTCATTTAGTTTCGAACACAATGCGAACGAGACCAACTTACTTCTCCCGCTGCTGCATCTTCGGCTCCCAGTGCAGAAACTGCACAGACCGGCGGAAAGAAAGAACGAGCGAGCGAGCGCAGGAAAGAAAGTGTAACGATTTCCCAAAACAAAAAAAGAAAAAAAGAAAGTAGCGAAATCTAGTCGGAGATTTACACTCCGGTAATGAGAAGAAAAAAAAAACAAAGGGAAGCGCAATTCACAGCGCAGCAACGCTGTTTCTATTCCGAGTCTCCTGTCAAACGGTGCGTGTTGTGTATGTGTATACACACGGTGAATAGACTGATCGCTCTGCTCTCTTTATGCAATCCGCTTCCTAACAGCCGGCAGTCTAGCGGGAGAGCGCTGTAAATACTGTAACACACCGCCAGTCTGCTTTTAAAATCACCATCAATGAAACTGCAGCTTCGTTTTTGACCCCCCCTGCTTTTCCTCCCTCTCTTCTCTCCCAGCGCCACTATAACCACGCTCACGCACGCTGGTGAGAAACCTGCGCTGTTGATACAGGCTGTGACTGCAGGGAAGAGCGCCTCGACAGTGTATTATAAAGTGTCTCCTTTCACCGAGTCCCCGCTAGACTTACTGTTTCGTGTCCATCTCGCATCCTTTCTCCCTTTCCCCGATCTGAGTGTGTTTCAAGCCTCCTCACCCCTCTCCCTTTCACTCGCTCCCTCCCCCACCCGCTCCGGTCAATGCATGAATGGAGCATCATCATGCAGAACTTGATTAGCCGGAATCCCTGCGCCACAATGACAAATAGTCCCAGATTAAGACAGACGCATGAATGAGGGAGGCTTGGAGGCCAGCGGGCGGGCACACAAAACCGAACAGTAATGCGGGGATTTACTTAAACATGACAGAGACAGACAACTGGAAAAACTGGGACTTTCCAACAAAACGGCCCTCTCAAGAGTTCAGTATAGACGCTTCATTCATACGGATTATTAGCAGGGCGTTTGATAATGTTGCAGCTGCGCCAGTTCGGGTAATGCAATCCAGCGTCCCTCAGTCCCCTCCGCATGCAGGGCTACAGCACACACTGCTAGGTAATGTTACGGCTGATTGCACTGTAAGATCGCGGTTTCAGACCCCCTTCCCAAGCGGGGTGCACACACATTTACAACACGTGGAGACAAAGACAGTCAGGTCTCCAGTTCATTAAAACCTCCAAGTGCCATAAACCCATTACCACACAAAAACCAACCCACTGCGCCAGCAACTAAAATCAGGACCAATTTACCCATCGATTTTACACAACTCTCTTTGAGGGGTACACACTCGAACCCGGTATTTGCTTTAGATTGCCGTTTCCATTTCACAGACTCCACATTACAACCTTCATATACAAGAAGCATAACTACATATTAATATTACATATAAAACACAGAGAAGTCACACTGCTCTGGAATACAGAAACAAACGGAAGCCTTCCTGCCCACACACACACGCACGCACGCACACACACGCACGCACGCACACACACATCACCTGAATAACCAAGGAAAAGCAAAACAAAAAACATCTGCAGATGAAAGTTTTATTTTATTGATCACTTAAATAAAAAAAACAAAAATAATCCTCATCGCTCTGCAGTCCTGCACGTCAGTGAACTCCAGCGCGGGGTCCCCTCCGGCACTGACCTGTAAGAGAGAGCAGAGCGGGTCAGGGGCAGCAGGGAACCTCACAGGAGAGAGACAGAGAACTTTCTATTATTTTTTTTATTATTATTTTTTATTTAGTAGTCCCAATGACTCGGGAGCGGCAAAGACGAACACGTGTGCCGTCAGCAGACCGCTTCTTTTCACACTGCAAACTCACCATGCAGCCACCTCAGAGCTACAGCTTCGGAGGACAACGCAGCTCTGGGCAGCTTACAGGCAAGCCCACAAGCGCCTGGCCAGACCACAGGGGGCGCTGGTGCGCAATGAGCGGAGAACACCCTGGCCGACCTAAGCCCCCCCCCCCCCCCAGTTGTGAACCCCAGGACTGGGTGCAGCAGCAGGGCTAGTGCGAGTTTCTAACCCTGCTCAAACGCCTGATCATTTCAATAATATACTTCATTGAGGGGAGTTGTGAACCCCAGGACTGGGTGCAGCAGCAGGGCTAGTGCGAGTTTCTAACCCTGCTCAAACGCCTGATCATTTCAATAATACACTTCATTGAGGGGAGTTGTGAACCCCAGGACTGGGTGCAGCAGCAGGGCTAGTGTGAGTTTCTAACCCTGCTCAAACGCCTGATCATTTCAATGATAGACTTCATTGAGGGGAGTTGTGAACCCCAGGACTGGGTGCAGCAGCAGGGCTAGTGTGAGTTTCTAACCCTGCTCAAACGCCTGATCATTTCAATGATAGACTTCATTGAGGGGAGTTGTGAACCCCAGGACTGGGTGTAGCTGGGTCTGTGCTGGTTTCAAGCCATGCAGATGTTCTCTGCATAGCGCCCAAGCAGAGTGTGGTGCTGGAAGCGTCAACAGCAGCTTTATACAGGAGACAGCGCGAGGTCTGAGGCTTCATCACACCCACCGCTGTAGCATCGCCATGGCTACTCGTCCTTCTTGAACTTGCCGTTGATGTAGGGCACGTAGTCGAGAATCACCCGCCAGTCAGTGGCATAGACCAGCGTGACCCCGCCCACCGCACCCCAGGCAGACAGCGTGGGGAGCCTGAGAGAGAGAGAGAGAGAGAGAGTCAGTCTCCTCATGGAGGGGGAGCCATCACACTTCATACACCCACACTGCCACTAGTTAAATACAATCATAAATCACAGTAGAATTTCTTGACTAGCATTTCAAGTCTTTATCAAACAAAACAATGTTTTATAGCGTTTCTATAACTTTGATGTTACTTGGAGTAAAACTGCAGGGGTCGGTTTCCATGCCCCCCACCCTCCTCTGAAAATGCAGCTAAACCCTAGACTGGCAAATGAAAGACAGTCTCATTGTTTGCAGCATTATCACCCCCTCAAAAAAATAATTGGTGATTACTAAATAAAAAAAATAAAACTTCAAAAGATTTCACTTTAAATGTGGTTTGAACACATTTGCGGAATCCTCGCTCAAATCCACTGTTCCCCGGTGCCTGCGGACTGCACCCCCCGAGATTACAGAGCTCAAGGCTCAGCGCGGTTAATCGAGCTTTAAACTCGCGAGGATCTCCCAGGAACATGGCAGCCCCGGAGCCAGCGATTCGGGATTCGGTACCTCCCAGTGCGTGTAAACACAAGTCCCTTTGCACAATCCGAGTTATAATACACGGGAAACACAAATCAAACGCAACATCGACGCTGCTTTTGTGACACAGGTTTAAAATCAAAGGCTGTAAATGATGCGGGTTGAAAGAAAGGTCGAGACAAGGACTGCTGGCGTTGCCCTGTGAAGCGAGTACGGTTACTGTACCAGAGGTGGAGTGTCAGCACCGGCTATTCCCCCAAAGACCGTCACACACAGAGACTTCAAGCGGCGGCTTCATGTTCTGATTTATTCATTATGGGTCTCTTACAGCACACCGCTCTGGATACCAAACGACATTGACACGACACGCCGTGTCTATAAATCACCATAATCTCAAACGCTGAACTCCCGCTTTCCGGGACCACAGACTAAACCCCCCCTCGTCGAACTGGACTCGCCAGTTCGAGCTCGGCTCGGTTCTCTTACCAGGTCTTAGCAAGCTGCACGTATCTCGGTCCGATCAGTTTCGCTAACATCGTCTTTCCCGTCTTTCTCTGACCTCCCGTCGACACATGCGCAGGGCTTAAATTGCTGCGTCAGGACGCCACAGTCATTCGGTCGCCCGACGCAGAGCCTGTATAAAAACTTTATTTACATGTTTATTATTTGTCTGGTCGTGCGAGTTAGTATTTTATTGGGTTGGTTGTTATTTATTCCCCTTTCTATCTAACTGCTGTCGCTAAAAGAGTTTTAGACATGCGGTTGTTCGGACAAAATATACGGGGTGGCGGGGGGTCCTCATTTAGTTTTTCAACAACTTTATTGAACATCAGAACAACCAAACGTTCGTGTACGAGACAAGCTTTTTGGTTTGCTTGTGAAAGAAAGGGGGCGCTGTGTATTCGCAACCAACCTCCAAAAACACACTGAGCGCCCTCTGGTGGAGTAAGAAAACAAAGCTCTTATTCAGGGCGAATGGGTTCTGTTTTTATTTGTATTTATTTAAACAAAATACGTGTATTAGTACTTGCAGGATATATACACACACACGCGTATGTACTGTAAATGCAATGGCAAATTAATGCACACCTACACTTTTCATAAACCCAAAGGAGTGAGGTGTGATCCGGACTGCAAAGGGATTCAGGATCTCGGCAGATGCAACAGACGGTGTGATTACTGCCTCCTGCTGGTTACAGCATTCCACGACACTCAAAAGCCTGTTCATACAGGAGAGGTGGCTTTAACTACCACTTTAACTGCTGCCAAATCTGTGTTTATGGAGTAGGACATTTTTGTAATCATGCAGAGGGAGAGTGATGGGCTACAAACCACTTACAAGAGAGCCTCCTTCAGGCTCCAGTCCTGTGCTATACAGCCAGAACGATTGAGCAGCCTAGACATGCAAATTCTGTATTATTAGCATTTCCTTTTTTGTAACCAGTCATTATGGGCACGAGATGTATTAACATCCACAGGGTTCTAACTTTCAAGCAGCAGCAGGCATTTCATTAGGGAAACACTAGGACACATTACACACACACACACACACAAATAAAAATGACTGCACAATAAGTCAGGCAACACTCATTATCAGTTTAAGGTAAAACCTTTAATGTTTTTTTTTCCTTTCCTGTTTTTTCTTGTTCTGGGGTTTTTTTTTGTTTTTTTTTTGTTTTCTTTTTGAAGTATACAAGATTCAAAAGACAGACATTGAAAAAAAAAAAAAGTATATTTGTTATTAAAAATGGCACATTTATTGCTACATTACTGTTATATACATGACAGTTCTCAATAGCTACTTTATAAAAAGGAGAAGTTCTGACTGGAGGCACTCTGAAACACAACCTTTCACTTGTTGTGTTCCCCCCTTTGAAGGACAGAGACACCTGCTTTCACTGCCCCAGGAGGCCTGGGCAGGTCATCTGCTCAAACCCACTACATCACTCGAGAGCCGGGGACAGCCCAGTGGGGAAGCGCAGTGGGCAAACATGGAACAAAGAAAACAAAACAACTTGGATAGTGCCATTAAGATTCACCTTCTCTGCTCCCCTACGTCAGATGTAGATTGTAAACAAATGTACTGGTTACAACAAATACTGTTTGGGAGCCTCAGATCCTTGTTCAGACGACAGAGACCTCAGCCCTTCTACATAGAAAAGCAGATGCCTCTCCCTTTAAGCGAAGTACAAGTGTGTGAGCCAGCTGAACAGCTTAGCTGGCAACACTAATCAGAACTGCTAAACAGACGATTAAAAACAAGAACTCAAAGGTTTTCCACATCACTATCTATCATGTAGCAAGATCAAAGTTTGAGTCCAGACACAAAATCTACAAAACAAATAACATTTTTATTTCCTCTTTATCAAAAAATTGTTATATAAAAAATGGATCAGTTTGAAAAATAAGCCTAATTTTTCTTCTTTACCCACATATTTAAAACCATTTATAGGGTATACTGCACATCTCTGCAATAAATGTACTACACTATTTTTTTTATTTTACTTTTTAAAGTTTAAAAACAAATGTCAGGCACTGATTAGGTATCATTCTCTCAAATGGCATCAGAAGTGCGAGAATGAAAAGGCCACACTATTGCTTTTCTTTAATGATCACGTCTAAATAAAACTCACTGCTCCACTTCTGCAGTCAACAGTAAACTAATAATGGTGTGAACAGCGCCCCCCTGTGGTTTACTGAAAGTACACAATGCTGCCACCCACCAAGGGGCTCTGCTGGTAGCTGTGTCAGGTAACTAAAGATAAGCACGCACTTTTGTTCTATTCAGTCAGCAGTCTGATAAATTATATACCCCCCCCCCCCCCCCCCCAAATAAAATAAATTCCCCACAGCCAACAGAAACCAGGGGTGTCAGGATGAAACCATAACATGAATAGCAAGAACACTGCATTGGAACCACAGTAGTTTGGAATCAAACAAAGGGCGACGAGTATTAGTTATAAATTTCACTAGGTTAATAGATAAATACAAATCAGCTGATGACCAACAATAACCAAATATTAAAGAAAAGTAGCACCAACAGGCCTAGTGGTTCAAGCCAATGAGAATCCCAGGTTTTGAATCTCAGCTCAGCCATGGTTCAGTGTGATGGTTCAGTTTCTGGGTACAGAGGTAGCCAGCAAGGTCACCTCACTGCAATGCTGTGGTTATAAGTGGGATTAAAAACAAAAAATATAACAAGGGGATAATACTGGGGTCTGGTGAGGACCTGCGTTTAAAACGGGCATCACGGAGAATCCCTGCACACTAGTTTCAGGGTAATGCTTCAACTAAAAAAAGGTCAAATCCAGTTTTAAATGAGTGTGGCGGAGTAACCCACCCACCCCTCGGTAAATCGAAAACTCAAACAAAACAGGCAGTTCCTCTTCTTGAAAGGATGCCCACAAGCGCTCCGAACCTTTAACCCCAGGCGGACGAGCGTCACCCTGCTCTCTCCTGACACCCCGTGGCTCGCGCTGGCTCTGCTCTGTGTCTCTCCTGCACATTCCTATGCCAGCTCTGCACCTGGAAGACTCGGCCCCTTGCTTGTTTCGACAGTGAGCCCCGACCCCCCCCACCACAGTCTCTGCTGTAACAGACAGCGGCAAAAACAGACAGGACAACACTCCTCTGGTCACAGAAATTATTCTACCACCAGCTTCTTCCATTTAGTTTCCTTTAAGCAGGCGGTGCACCCACAAGAGATTAGGACTCTTCCCTGTGTTTTCAAACAGAGCCAATACAGGTGTCCACAATACCAGGTTTTTAATTATTTTATGTTTAAAAAAAAAAAAAAATTACTGCCGACATATGGCAGTCATGAGAAGCAAACTCATTAAAGACATTTTTTTTTTTCAAACTCTACACTCTACTCCCAACTACATTTTTTTTTTCTTAAAAAAATCTACAATGTATAGTCTAATAAAAATATAGTTTTGCTCATCTTACATAAAATAACATCCCTACTTACGTATGACTTGGATTTTTTTTTTTTAATGTACATGCTTGCCCTAGAACAACAGACAATAACAATGAAAAACAAGAACAAATAAACCCCAACAGATTAATGAAAGGAGAGGGTTTGTGAAGCTCTAGAGACTTGCTCTCTATACAGTACACAGAGAGAAACAGATACAGGGATTAATTTGCTCCAGGCTTACTGGGGGGGGGGGGGGGGGGGGGGATCTTTTTAAATGCAAAATGTCCACCAGAACAGCTGCTTGACATGTCCAATGTGTAAATGTGAGCTGGCTGGAAACAGTGAGAAAGAAGCTGGCAGCGAGCAGAGAAGCCAATACACTTAGGGAGTGCTTCAGACTTATCCATCGTTCATGCTCTGCCCAGGGAATACAACAGTGCTGCCCTCTATAGAGTTTGGTAAGGGTGAGTGAGTGAGGCAGTGGGTATGCATGTGTGTGTATGGGAGGGGGGAGGGGGGGTCTGGCACTTTGTTGCCCATTACCCTTCTCAACACTGAATTAAAACAGCAGCTACAAACAGCTGCTACGGGGGAGGGGACTGCAGCTACTTCCTCCTTTCATGGCTCCCATTTGTCATATTGAGGCCTACTTCCTGTGTGGCTAAACAGATTGCATGTTTTTAAGTAACCCCCCCTCCCCCTGTACACTCACTCGCCCCTGACCACTTCACAACTGAAGCCCTGAATGGTTCCAATAACCATTACATGACAAACCAGTCTGTTTTTTCCAATGAGAAATAAGACAGCTCCTTTTTTCTGCTGGGAATGCTAATCACAAAATGACTAAAGACCTTTTTTTTTTTTATACAAAAAATAATTAACAGTAATTGCTTACAAATAAGCAATTAAAAAAAAAGTTTGTTCCAAACATTACGAAAATGTTTTTTTTATAAAAACAAAAGATATAAAGAAGATTAGGCACAAATTCCTGTTTGTTTTTTTTCTCATTTCCTCTTGGCTGTGTTGGGGAGAAGCAGCAGCTGAGATTCTCCACTTAGTGACCAGGATCTGTTGAAATGTTCCATCATTTATGGAAGCAAATGTAAAACCATGAACAAAATGAATTCTTCACATTTGCGACGGTTGTGTCAGGTACAGCTTTCGACCCCACCGGCTGTGGCAGCTTTGGCAGTATATGAGGGTGATGCTGGAAGAAGAATATAAGGCCACATCTTCCAAGAGCACTGCTAAATTCCAGAGCACGGATCTGGAGAAAAGAAGGGAGAGAAACAATTAGTTGGAAGTTTTTTTGCACCCCCCCCAACCCCCCCCAAATAAAAAACCTCACACATTGCATGCCATTATTAACCTATTACTGTGTTTGTGAAATTGTGTGCAAGTCAACAGAAAAAAGAAAATACTTTCAAAATGTCTTTCGTGTAAAAACATCTGAAAAGTGACAGTGAGGGGCGTTGTGAGGTTACGAAACATTACGAAACGTAGACACCCTAACAGCCTACACCCCAAATACAAATCTAGCTAGTGCAGTAGAAACACAAAACAGTGGACACATGCAGACTCCTACAAGTGTGCAACTGTCCAGAAAGGTTCTCTTTATAACTAAACTGGAGTAAAGCTTAAAACTTCAGCCCAGACATTTTAAAAGACGCTTGGTCTTGTCTTTCGTATAGCAGTCTTGCAATACTGTGTGTGCGTGCGTGTGGCACTCGTGCTCAGTGTTTAGGAGAGCTACCTGGCGCTACATATGGCTGACAGGGTTGTGCCCGTCCCCTAGGCCTGGGTGCCCCCCTGACAGCTGCATCTGGGGATCCCCCACCCCTGACACCTTCTCCTCCTCGCGTCGCTTCAGGCAGGCTGCCTTGGGGTTCAGGTTACGCTCTGGAAAGGAAAGGCAATCACATATTTCAACAGCAGCACGACATCATTCAGTTTGTTTTATTTATTTTTTTAAGTGGCAGTCTGCCGTTTGAAACCTGTGTGTTCCAGTTAACCCTTAAGCCAGCACCCTCCCCCGAGCCCTTACCCACAAGGAAAGGGCTGAGGTCAGGAAGGTGTCCTAAGGGTCAATTTGAGGAATTCCTGACACCCAGTCTTAAGCTCTAACCAGGGTAAAGTAGTAAGAAAAAGAAATGAGTGTAAGAGAAAGAATTAGAAAAGAGTTAGAATAAACACCTACATACCTGTACTTCTGACAGAGCAGAGCATGGGTGTGTCAGAGTGCCCCGTTTAAGGGAGACTGGGAGATCCCCATGCGCTTTACACAATGCAAAACCACCAACCCCGACTTTAAAATATCATCTGACAGACAAGGGGTGCCAAGGAGGGGCTTGCAGTAACACATTATCAAGCACCACGACACTGACAGAATCTGAGGTGTCGAGGCAGAAAGCCCCCAACCCACCCGGGAGAGGGTGAGGAGCCCCTCTCGGACCGGGCTGCCCCCCATGTGGCAGTAGAAAGAGGTGCCCCTACCTCGCACTTGATGCTCCAGGCCCAGAATGATCTGCACTGCCTGCTGAAGGATGATTAGTTTGGTCTGGGCTTTGTCTGATTTTAAGTGCACCTGGCACATGCGGCCCAGCTCTTTGAAGGCCTCGTTAATGTCTCGCACCCGCACACGCTCCCTGGCGTTATTGGCCATTCGCCTGTCCCGGTCTTTCAGCTCCTTTTCCTCCACAGTGAGGCCCTCGTCCGTGCTGCTGCAGTGGAGTTCACAGCGAGCGTTAGAGAACAGTGCAGCTCAGCACAGCGCAGAACAGCAGGGGCATGTGCATGTCTGTCTTCAGGCAGAGGATACATATGATATGTGCTTATTTTAGAGGGGACGCCTGTGTGCCTTTATCTAAACCATCAGGCTACAGGAGGTGATCAGGGTGTGGTGGGGGGTACAAGCCAGCTTTCCTTTGGGGTACAGACATGCAACACAACCTCCTGCTGTTCTGACAATGGGGTGGGAGGACCTTCTTTAAAACCCAGAGCCAAAAGCTAGAGACGTCAAGAGCTGTGAGGGGAGGGGGGTTGACCAGGGGAGTGTGTTCACAGATCTCTCATTATGAGAAGTGCTCTATGAAACAGAGGATTTGGAGCGAGAGCTTTCAGGGTTTCCTATCGTCTCCTTCAAGAGTGGAGATGTCCAGACTTTGTGCCAACAGGACTCCATTGAGGTAGTTTTAGGAACAAACCCTCATTTAGATATAGGAGAGGTTTACGATTGCATGTTTTTTGCACTGGTCAAGTCAGACTTCATTAACCTACATGACCTGTGAAAGCTGCCAGAGGGCTGTCCCTTAGCAATAGCACCCCAGAAGGACATTGAGAGACAGAACCCTAGGGAGGTTTCAGATCAATCCTACAGCAAGCAGCCAGGTCGAGAGTGGGAGCCACTGGAAGGGCCGGCAACTGGGGACTGTCGAGAGAGAGAGAGAGAGAGAAAGGAAGAAAAAGAGAGAGAGAGAGAGAGAGCGAGAGAGAGAGAAACCAGGAGGAGGAAGCAGCAGCTGCTCTGGGCAGATATGGAAGACAGATCCAAGATGCAGCTAAAACCAAAGAAGTGAAGTCAGAGCTGAATGCAGACTCAACTCCCTTTGAACAAACACAAAAAAGGAAAAGAAATGCCAAAGCCTGTTTGAGAGAAAGATAAGATGGAGCAAGACCAAAAAGCAAAATAAAAATAAGTAAGCCATGAAGTTAATATCAATGCATACAGAAGAGATCTCCCCTCCAGCGCCCATCCCCCACCCCACAGCAAGGGAAAAGCAGCTGAACAATGAGGCCAGCAATTCCTGTGGCTCGACTCACTCGGGGCAAACTAAAACTAAGGAAGGGGGGTGCGGATTTACAAGCAGTTTTAAAGTGAACAGGTTGGACAGACACGAGGGCTGGGACTGTTCTGTCAACGTACTTACCTTAAGTTTTAAATTACTGACCCCCGCCTGCTTCCACCCCCCCAAAAAAAATAAATAATCTGGTCCCCACAAATTAGCATCTAACCTCTCTGTATCCAACAGCCAAGTTTCACGTTGATCTTTTTTGTTTGAAGTAGCACGATAACCCGCAGCTCCTGCAATGTAGGTGCTGAAGGTTATGGCTAAAGGTTAGGCGAAGCATGCAAACAGCAGCGGCGCTCGATTGGAAGGGCAGGGAAGGGTATCTGGGTGGAGTGCAAGGGAGATCAATATATAGATAGAAAACAACAAGACAGACATGCTGCAGGAATGTTACACAGTGTAGACAGCCCCATGCCGGCACGGCATCTTGCATGTATTACACACAGCGAGCTGTAGAAACAGGAGGAGATGGATAGCACCACTCTGTGACCCCCACACTGACCTCGCACTTGTTGCTCCAGGTTGAGTATTACATTAACAGCCTGGTGCAGGATTAGTAGTTTGGTCTGAGGTTTGTCGGCGCTAAGATGAAGCTGGCACATGCGCCCAAGCTCTTTAAAGGCCTCGTTGATGTCTCGCACCCGCAGCCTTTCACGGGCGTTATTAGCCACCCGCCGCTCTTTCTCTCGCTCGGCTTTAACCTCTACGGGAAGGTCCTCCTCATCCTCATCTAGACTAATAATTGAAATAAACACAAGAACGTACTTCAGAAAACAGCAACAGTCAAGATCAGACCAGCATGCACAACTTAACACAGACAAGAGACAGCCTGTCCCTGCTGAGCAATACATTTCTAGTAATATTTATATTTCATTTTTTTATTTGAAGGATCTATTCCTAGAGTATCTTTCAACCTGTATCATTCATGATATTAAAAGCTGCACTATATCTTGCCTAACAGACACTAAATGAAACAGAAAAAGGTGCCTCCATAAAACAGGTTTGTTTGCAATATTTTATATATAAAAAGGGTATGAAGTTTGCAGCGGATCATGTGTGTGGTCAAGATTTGGAGCTCAGCTGACTTACCTTCACTTTTGGGAATGCTTGTTCAGTGTAGATTTATGTATTATATTTATCCCACATATATTGGAATCAATTATACAAACATTTTTTCAATTGTCCGATCCCTTATTTACGCTATCCAACAATTATTGCACAAAAGACATCAGTTCTTACAAAAAAAGAACAAACACTCAGCCACATCAGCAAAATATAAAATCCTAAAAGGCTAAAAATAGAACAGCTCCCCCCCCCCCCCCCCCCAGGGATCTCTGCTATAAGCTGCAGTACAGAAGGCGCCCGTCCCGTTACCCGGTGCTCTGTACTGGATCACGGGTAACAAACTTACTCCTCATTTCCCTGGTCTGAGAGGGCAGAGAAGGTCTGGAAGGAAAACGGCTCTTTTCTGTAAACAATGCGAGAATGGGGATAATAGGACCATGTAACAAATTACAGTGAAATACAACATACAACCACTTGAGCTACCAGTGGAGATCGAAGGGCTTTCACATGTTAAATACATGCAGGTCTGGGCAGAATTAAACAGCCTGCATTATGAACTGATGTAGTTGTGCGGCTACACAGTGTGGAAAACAGGTTTATTCAATACATTCTCCACCTATGTGGGATAAATATTTTCTATATACACAAACATGTCATATTCCGCTTAGCATGTTCTACACCCTGCCCCCAGGGTTCCTCCCCCACCCCCCCCTCTCAATACAGCAGCCAGGCAAGCACCTTGTTCGGCTGCGAGAGCTTTTCTGGTCCTTCTTCTCGTCCTCAGACTTGTCTGCGTTGGAGTTCTCATCATCCTCCTTCCCCTCACTCTTCACGTCTGTGCTGGAGGAGGAGTGTGTGGAGCGTGTGATTCCAGCAGTCATGCCTGCGGAGAGGAGGAGAGAAGAGACATCCAGTTACAGGCAGCCAGAGGCACACCAAGCCTGGCCCTTTCTCACATTGTATAAGGGGGCCTAACTGCACAACAAAATGAAGCTGGTACTAAAAGATAAATTCTGTATATTTTACATGTGTGCCCATGCAATTATGTGAAAAGTGACAGTGCCCATGCTCTTTTTTCTTGCACTGGTCTCTTTGACCTTGCTGAAGGCAGTACTAACTGGAGAAGTCCTGCTGTCTGTTGAGATCGGAGAGCGCCCCCGACTGGGGCAGGGAGACATGGTGGCCATGGAGCAGCGCAGGGTTGCTGGGTAATCCGCCCGAGTCTTCGTGGTGACTTCCACCCTGTGAGTAGGAGCGAGGAGAGCATCAGACACAGGGGTCACCCAACTCAAACACACACAACACAGAGAAGACAATCCAGTCCTCTCTCAAGGAAAACATCCCAAAATTAGCCAGTTGTGTTTCCATGTCCCTGTACCCAAAATATATTAAACATAACCCTCTATTGTACCAATTGGATCAGCATTGTTTTGATTTTCATTTATTGCTAACTGAATGGGCGAGTTTAACTCAAGCTATTTTTCAAAGCTAGTTTCAACACACTGCCCCGAATCATACTTGGAAACAATTAATTGTACAAGATTAAAACAGGTCTTGTTTACTGCAGACAACTAGCACACGTTTCCAAAATGTGTGCGAGCGTTGGCTCCCGTCCCCAGCTCCAGCCGGCCTCTCACCATGGAAGCGTGCCGGTTACTCAGAGGCAGCCCCGCTCCCGAGAAGGCCTGGGCAAGGCCCCCGACTCCCCCGTTGTGTGCGGAGACAGCTGCTGTCAGCAGGCTGTTCATGTCCCCATGGCCGCTGGCGAGGGCCGTGGCCTGACCCACTGCGTGACTCCGCATCACGTGGATGGCTTCCTCCAGGCGGTCCTCCATCTTGTTTTGCTTAATTTATAAAACAAAAAAAAATAAAGTAAAACTTATCGTGGATCTCAAAGCTGGGAGAGGTCCCTATACACAACACTGGCACCACTGCATCACCTGCACCTTTATAAAAAGACTTTTGTAAGATGAATTAAGCCGGTTCCAATACAGATTTGGGGCCAGACCAGTAGTGCAAGTGTTAATGTATGTAAGCAACTGCGTTTGTGTATTAAGTTGCATCAACAGTTTATGTTGAAATGTTATAAATCTAAAGTCACAATATTGCATTGCACAAATGCCAGTTTTGTTTAAATAGATTGAATTCAGTGTATTTAATGGCAAGATGTGAGGAATCATAACCCGCAGTATACTTTCACCGCAAAATAGTCACACACAACATTCAGATTCTTGTGCATTATCCCACCTTCACTAATTTAGGAGGAGAATAACTACACAATACAGATTGACACATACAGGCCATGCACTGTGGTACAATACACAAAGCACTATGCAGCTAGCAAGTGGTCCTCCATTTACTTAAGGGATTTACTGTTGCTTTGAATACAGACAGGTCATAAAATCACAGCACTTTATAACAAGGAATCCACCCCACCCCCCCACACACAGCCAGTGTGAGCAAGATTACACAGGTGCAGAAAACACAGACACACACTGCCCCCAAATGTTAAGATTAACCCTCACTCTTTGAAAGCCACCATCATTTTCATCATCATCATCACCATCGTCATCATCATCATCATCATTCATTTTATTTAAACTGGTTAAAATCCCACTGAGATGCAACATCCCTTTCACAGAGGATACCTGTAGGTGGAGAGCAGCAACATAAAAAAAAACACAAACCACACACAAGAAAACAAATGATGAGACTCGTACAAGCAAGGCTGGGGGGGGGGGGGGGGGGTTGCTTTACGGCTGCTTAGATTTATAAACATGTATTATACAGTCTTGAACACACTAGTTTAAATCTCTGCGTATTAATAGACAGACTTATACAGTGTTAATTTACAAGCAAAAGCTCCCAATTAATAAATGAGACCAGAGCTTGGTTGCATGAAACTCCTGAAGTGAGATTCCTTCACTGATTTAAGGAGGCTGCAGACTGGGGGGGGGGGGTTTAAAGTGATTCTTTACTTTTACACTAAAGTCATAAAACCGCAAATTGGTGATGCACATTACATTTAAACAAGCATTAAATTATCATAAAATTAACAGGATACAGAAAGGAAAGGCAACTGACAGATATACAGAAACCTTTCTGAATGGTTGTTTTTTTTGGGAGATGACAAGTTAAAATGTAAACATCCTTAAATTAAATAAATAAAAATAAAAAAAGAAGTTATGTCCAAACAGGATTCCCCTTCAAACAGGGTTACTATATGAATTACTGTCTAGCAAAATTACTAGAAGATCTTTATCACCTTCCAACCAATAGTATTCAAAAGGTCTTATTACTTTGAAATGCAAGGAGAATTAAAGATCCCTCTTGGGTGTTAAGCTCAAGTTAAAAACTTAAGGTGTTTAATGCAACCGCCCCGTTCCTGTTTGGACCCGGACAGCCCCACACTTACCAAGGCGTGCAATCCACCTTCATAGTTAGGAGATAAGGCAGCCGGGCCGGTTGGTCTGGACCACTGAGATGTAGCTGCTGAGAGGAGAAGAAACCGTGAACTCTCTCTCTCCTGATCAGCTCCATAAAGAAAGGTCACTTAAACAATGCTATCGTGGGCAATGTGGTTTTTTGGTAGTATAAATCACACACTTTGTTCTGTCTCTCTGGTGATCACAGTAAAGGGATTTAGCTCTAAATGATTATATTAATTAGTTTTTTGTAATGAAATAAAATAACTCAACTGAAGGGGTAGATTACTAAATACAGCATTTAAAAAAAGCAGTTCTTCCTTTATACCACTGGGTGGGGCTACAATGCCAGGTAAACAGAAATAGACACGGCAGAAGCAGCTGGGTTCACAAACTCCAGATTAGCACTAGTCTCCGACTGCCTTGCTTAAAGTAAATCACTGTAAGAGTCATGGAGGAAGCAGACTGCAGCCTTCCTTACCTGGTATTCCCTGGGGTGACCCCACTGGTGTGGAGGGGTTGGAGGGGAAGTTGTTGCTGCTGTTGTGGTCTGAAGGATAGATCTTCAGATAGGATAAAAAACAGAAAGTCAATACACTGATGTGACAAAGCAGTCCGAGCAGACAGTTTAACACAGTGTCATCTGCACAATGCTGAAGAGCTCAGTAAAGATCCTCACCGAAGCTAAAGCCTTTCCAATTTCATCCCCTGAGCTCCCTGCTGTGGTGCCTCTGTTGGCTAAACAAAAAAAAAGGAAATTTAAATTGCAGGAGTATTTAACGTTCTGCATTTGTTAGTCTTAAGAGTTAAGCTACAAGTCATTCAGATGTGTTCGGGGAGGGAGCACTACAGCTTGTTTCAATCGTGTCCATGTCTATTCCCTTCCCCCTTATTTTGCAGCAGGCACAGGTAGACTTGGACTGGGCAGTACTGCTCCCTTTGAAATGTGCCTACCCATGATGGGCTCCGCCCCGTTGAGCGGAGGCGTGTGATTGGACACTCCGTAGCCAGCTGACCCTGCGTGGAAGCCGGGCGGCAGGCTGCCGTTCACCTCGCTGCCGTGCAGAGGGTAGTTCTGAGGAGACAACGCGAGAGAGTGACGCTTCTGCTTCAAAAACATGGAAAAGGAGAGAGACAAAACAGCACACCTAGGTTACTATCAAGCTAGGAAAGGATGCAACACACACTTCATACAAAATACAGAAAAACACAGAAAAAACAAAACAGAACAGGCGGAGCTGTAAGAGCGGCCCTTGCGTCAGCAGCATACGTTTGAGTTACTAGAACAGGACTACTTCACACACACTATTGGTAATGCAAATCGAACGTGCCACTACAGAATCACACATGGGGCTGTCAAGTTTAAATATGGACATGCTTTCATTTACAATTGTTTAAATGTTCAGACTTCATTGAGAAGGTTAATACGTTTCTTTGCTGTTACTCAAGTGCTCCCCATTTAGTGAGCAATACAGAATGTGTTATCGATGTATTCACACTATAAATACTACTGCGGAAGGTAGTTTTATTTCTATTGCGTGAGTTGGTCCATATGCGGGGCTTGTGTGAATTTGGATCAATCGAAGTGTCAAAATGGTCTGCAGCAGTGAATGGGCTGCAGATAGTTAGTTGGTAGGAAGCCGGGTTAGCTGTGTATAGAGAGGAGAGAAGCAAGCACCACTCACCATCCTGTCCTGCGGGTGAAGGCTGGTGAAGCCGCTTGGCTGGGAGAGGTGAGTGGGGTTTCCCAGCACGGCTGCGTATCCAGCCTGGCCAATCTCTCCAGAGGAGTTCCACGGGTCTGTGACAAGGGATACATGTATTGGTATACAAAAAAAAACAAAAAAAAAAACACACAAGACAGCCAGCAGAATGCAGGTGTTGCAGTAAAAGAAAAACTAAATCAAGTCTGCTGAAAATCAGCCGAAAAGTTACATCGCACCTAGACCCCCCACATCCTCCCCACCACCCACCGGTGATGCAGACAGCTGCATCTCTAGAAGGTCAAACACTGACTACACAGGTGCCACGACCAACAAGACAGCAGAAAAACATACCCCAAAGAACACACTGCATGGAGTCAGATACGCTGCCAGCAAGAAGGTGTGAAATACGCATACTGAACAGCTGGCTTTGGATAGGGGGAAGCAATGCACAAGTGTGGTCAGAATTGTTTGAGATGCTCAGTGTTGCTGACACTCCTGTGTGGGGGAAGGGGCTGCAGGACTCACCTTGCATGTAAAAGGACCCGGGGTAGCCAGGGCCAGCCTTCACTGGGGGGTAGCTGGCTGGTTCCCGGTTGTAATCTTCCCCAGAGGTTGAAGCATAAACCTGAAACAGATAACCAGGGGGACTGTTAATGCTTATCTAAAGGCATGCATCATCAGTAACAAGCAACCACAAATCCAACTATGAACATACCCTGGCCAGGAATGAAAACTTGGGTTTAAATATAGATTCCATGAAAATCCAGAACTAATTTACACCTACAAGCAAGCTGTTAGTTTGTGTTTTTCATCTTCAGTTTTAAACGTTGTATCTTGGCCACAAGAAAAAAAAAAAGCACACAGAGGGCAAAGTCCTTACTCTTAACCCCAACTCCATCCCATAGGAGCAATGTGAAAAGTGCACTGTGCACTGTGCTGACAGCACAGGCCTCAGCATTAAAATCATACCATGCAATACATTCCCTCAGAGCGCAATGCCCTGGAACAGCAGCTCAGGTAAATGCTGCTTCCTGCTTTTACTTCCTTTCCCTGCTCCATTTCTGAGGCTGGGGTTTCAATGGTTACCAGCAGTGGCTGAGAAGCGTGCATTTAAAACACACAGCTACATTATAAAAATCTGCAGCATGGAACACAGAAATCACATTTTCCAACAATGTCTCTGAATACCCAAGCTACAGAATCAGTTTGTTTTTTGTGTCTAGTTTATCAAAAGTACAGTTACTCTACCACTGGCACTAAAGGGTGCCCCGCCAATTTTTTTTTTTTGCATGAACGAAGAAATAAAAAGGCATAAGCAGCCGAGAATGCGAATCCAGCAAATTGACTTTTTTTCTATAATTTGATTAAATAGGGAGAAGTGGAAAGGGAATGGAGAGATGCACTTCTAATTACAGAGCCATCTGCCCAAACCTGGCTGGAATCCAACTCCACGGGCAGCTGTGTGAGAGAGGGAGTGGGGGTGGAGACAGAGAGAGAGAAGGAAAAAAGAGAAGGAAAAAAGAGAAAGGCGGCAATAGAGACTAAATGAACCCAATAACAGGTCCCTTACAGGGGAGGGAGGAAAGGAAAGGAAAGGAAAGTGAGGGGAGGAAAAAAAACCCTGTTTCTGAGCAACCAGATTAAGGCAGTTTACAAAACAGAGCGTGCAATAGCAGGATACCTATTTGCTGGCATGTACATTTCAGAGAGTTACTGAAGTGGCGTGTCTCTGGATCAATCTCTTGGGAACAGTGGATTTCAGTAAACAGTACCGCAGCATCAGAGCCAGGACATTAGGCATTTATTCATTTGTTAGGTATTTGTATATTAGCCGGGGGATGCAAGTGTAGTAAAAACAATGAAATGAAAGCACTCAATCCCATTGAACACAGGCACCACAGAGGATTAACCCTTGTGTACCTGCGAGCCACACAGTTTGCAGAGTTACAATCTAAAAACTTTGCTCTTATCTGCTGCACTAAAATGGCTCATTACCTCTCAAATCATCATCATTTGTTTCATTTAAAAAGGAACACAACTAGTCTGCTTGCACTGCTGCTTTGGAATTGAAGTCGATAACGCCTAGCTGCCGAAATGGACGCCACAACTCAAGATGCTGCTTGAAGCAGGCAGGCATAGACGCCACAGCGGCCCCTGTAGACCCATCCTGCCAACAGACAGCCCCCTCACATTAGCACTGACCCACCCAGCCACGCTCTCACACAATCCTCATGCTCACAGTACGTATACTTACTGAAGAAGGCAGGCCGGGAGGAACCTTTCGGATCTTTTTAGGCTGTCCATCTGAAACGAACAAATAAATTCAGATAATCTTTGGGCTTGCAAAAAAATCTTAAATCCATACAAGAAACCAAGTCATAGTCGACAGTTGTTTTAGAATTGCAATGTTCTGTCAGAATGACAATGATTTTCATACAAGTTTTTAGCATTAGAATGGTATGATTAAATGTTAAACTTCAAGGCCTTGCTTCCCACACCCCCTCACCTATGTTGTTGTCAGCCGGCCGCCGGCGAGGGTTGCTGGGGTACGAGGAGTAGTACTGAGAGCCTGCCTTCATGCCAGAGGGAGACAGGGCATCTGGGTTGGGCATTGCCATCTCACTGGAAAGGAAGCCAGCCTAGAGAGAGGAGTGGAGAGGAGAGGGGGTCAGGTAAGAAGGTCGGGCACAAACAGACTTGCACTAGTCAAAATATATATTTAACCCATACCTAATGCAAACTCTGAGCCATCTTACATGTATCATTTCACAAATCCTAGCTATTTAAAAGGTTACAGACTGATCAACTTTGAGAAATAATTTGTCATCCACACAATTAGATGTCTGACTTACAAAGCTTAAAAAAAAAAAAAACACTGCACAGTAAACAGAATTGCAACATGGTCCCTCTTTAAAAGATGACAAAGAAAGCACAAGAGCCGCGTGAGAGGACATAGTGTAAGATGACCCAGCTCAAGGCCCTTGGATAAGCAGGGAGGGAGGGAGGGAGGGAGTGCCAGTGATAGCCCCCGCATTCTCCCACACCCTCGGGCCGTGGGGCTCGCTGTTATTCTGGATTGAAGCTGCCGTTTTTGGCACAGACCCAAGTGGTAACATTTTTGCCAGAGAAAAAAGGGGCCTTCAATCTGGTCTGGCTCTAAAAACCCACACAGCTGTCTCAGGCAGCGGAAGCCCCCAGCATTACAATGGGAGGAAATTCTGACATAGTGGTGTAAAATTAAAACAAAATGACGGAGGAACAAAAGAGGAGGTTATTTTGTTTTTGCTTATTGAGGTCCCTGTAAGGCTTGGACAAAAACAACTGAAGACAAACAGGAGGTGAAGCCCTAACTGGGACAATGGAGGTGAAGTAGTGACAGGGAAACACTGGGGCCACAGAGACCCACATGTTAGCAAAGACTGCTGGCACGGAGACATACTCTCACAGAAACACTCCAGAAAGTATAGGCTACATCACACACATATTTGCCATATTCACATGCTTGCCTACCTGGCTAATTCCAGACATTCCACCTTCTCTTCCAAATGGTGAATACGTTTTACCTGCAGGGAGAAGAAAACCAAACAATGAGGTGTGCGCACATTTGACCTTTCTGCTTGTTTACAATCTCCCACAGGTCAATAAACTCAGACAACTGTTGACATCTTGCACTCGATATTGCATGCTTGTGAGAGATTGTTACCATGGCCGTCTATCTTACAGGAAACCACTCAAACCTGTCAGGTCATCGAGCACATTTCTCTCCCAGTTACCAAATAAGCAAACAGGAAAGTTTGGCTGCATTTTAACAGGATTACCAATGAAAGCTGGATATTCTAGAATAGACTTTGGATATCCTCCTTGGTTTGGATTTTAAAGCATTATCCTACTTGGTATCCTTTAGAAGGAAGAGAGACAAAACACCCCAAAACACAAGCTGAGAGAATGGTATCCATGTATTTATTTGAAATAGTGTCAGGCAAACCAAGTCATAAATTAGGATGTTAAATACACACACAACAATGTAATTAAATAAAATCTCCTCCACTCTCTCTCACTGTGATGGGTAGCAGGTGCAGTCCAGCCTTGGCAGTGCCTCTGCCATTTCCCCCGAACCCGCAGGGAATTTGCACATGAATGCCCTTAAATTACCCTGAGCAGAGCTTCACCGGGACTGAGCAGCGGCGCGACTGAGACTCTGCAGGGCTTGCCCTCTCCCGACGGCTCTTTTTATCCCCTACCCTCACCCACAGGAGGGCCGGGTACACGTTGGCAGGGAAAGCCACAGCCACACAGGCTGGGGAGAGGCAATTAGGGGGACCCCCACTATCCTGAAATGATCTTAATTAGGGAGAAACCTGCTGAGCAAGTAGGATAGGGGCTGTCGATATGGGAAGTGGGAGCCACTTGAATTCAACAGAACCTGAAGCCTCATCAAATCACTTCAGCATTCAGGTATGCCTCCCAAAAATAACCCACCTTGCACGTCCCTGTCAGTATCTGCTAAGCGGTATGCACTGCATTACCAGTGGAGGATTCCCCCAAACCCCCCTTTCACATTCTACCAAGACTCAAACCAACAGCACTGCAGTGGAAACAGCCGCTTTCTACCCAATTACAACTATTAATAGTCTCAAGAAACAACTTGAGAAACCAGCAGGCTCCATCCCCCCTACCATTTGCTGCATAACTTTTACCTGCCTGTCCCATAAACATCCACTCAGACAGCGACTGTGGGGAAACAATTCAAGTTAGACATGCTGAGCAAGGACAGCTGGGCTATGTGGGAAGCTCTGCCGGGGACCTGCACAGACTTTGTTGGCAATTAAGGTAAATGACTCTGTTTTCCCCAGACACCACATTGGATACAAGGTGTGCCCACCCCCCTACTCCAAAAAAAAAAAAAAAATAAATAGGAGCTGGGAGATACTTACCAACTAAACCTGAGCCGAGGAAGGGAGAGGAAGCGAGTCCTTCGTGTTCGTTGTAATGAGAGCCTTCTCCATAACCCTAAAGCAAAATCTGAATTAGTAACCAGAAACACTGTTCATTCAAACGCAATGACATGCTTAGCAGCCATATGGCCGAAGAGGATTTGTTAGAAGAACTCCCTGAAACCTAATTCCCAGGCTCTGTTCCGACACTGTCAGCACTGTATTTGTATATTTTTGCATTTCATATTTTTACAATGCTGTAAAAACATCTACAAAATGTTTGTTGCACCAAACACTAAAGTATTTATTTATTTATTTATTTTCAAATTAAAGAATTGTCTGCAAATTCAATACAGCAATGCTCTCTGTACAGGGGAAATCCAGACAATCATTTGCAGAAGGAAAGTGGGGGCGTTTGTTTTTTCCTTCTGAAGGACAATGGAAGGGGGCTGCACACAGAGACAGTGTTAACCTAACTGTGAGAGCTGTGCCATGTCCTGCTAGCTGAGTTATAAAACACAGAGGTTTGGTGGTTTGCACAGGCTGCAGTCAGCTACGGTAAGACCTGTATTTGTATCACCATATAGTTCCTTACAAGAAACTCCAAAGAATTCCCCAGTCTTAAAAGAAGGCATTAACCCACCGCACCCCCAAAGCACAACACAAAATGGAAAACTTGTGGAAACGTACCCTGCCCTGATGGAAAGCGGGGCTGTTCTGTTCTCCTGGTCCCCAGGATCCTGACCCGGACCGTTCATCCAAACCTGAAATGGAACAAAACAGAAACATGACAAAGTGTTCAGGAAGCCTTCCTCCTGTGAAGCCATGTCTGCAACACGACAGCAACACACACGACCCGCCGCTACGAACCACGTGGGAAGAAAGGAGGGGCTTTGCAAATCAAAACGCCACTGATCCAACCATTCATTCATTTGCAATTATGACATTCAGAATCTTTTTTTTGTTTGTTTGTTTTTAAATAAATGAGTTTTTAGCCTTCTAGCAGGCCCTGTCCTGACTGGCTGGCTGGCTGACAGGTGGTTTAAAAAGCCAACACTATCAGCTATTGGGCCCTTTTTCACAGACAGGGTTGCAGTATTCAGCATTCATAATTATGCTTTTCAGACTTAATTACACCAGGGCCATGTAATCCTGGTGGATCCTGGGCTATATGCAGTTGAAGCCAGTCAGTATAATGACTCTGACTAGGGGCTAGAGAGTAAGTCGGTGCATGGTCTTCATTCTCCAAGCCCTCCGCTCTTACCACCCTGCACAGCCAGTCACATTCACCGCCTTGTGACACATCTATAAACCTTACACGGCAGCACAGAGTACTCAAACAGTGCTTGACAATACGGAGTTTGAAAATGACCAGAACGTAGTTTTATATGTGGAGCCCAAGAGATCACTACTGCACAGATCTAAAGCAAGCCAGCAATCCAGCATTAGGGGATGCAGAATGGATTAGGGGTTACTGACAAATTGTGTCTCCCAAATGAAAACTAAGAGCAGCACAGTAAGTGGAAAGCTGTCTGTTTGCTGGGTTTAATCCAGTCCAGCAGGTGTGTGCTGTGTTAATCTATCATGCAGAATAATAAACATGTACAATTCCTAGGGTTAGGACCTCGAATATTAATACAATCTACATGTGGAAACAATGAGCTGTGCATTACTGTGCTCCTTTCATTTCTATAGCTCCCTTTTCTGACAAGCATATTCAACTCCATAGATTTCACAATTTAAAAGCCTTATTTTTAAAATGTTTTCACTTCAATGATCGCTAGAACAGACATTCGTCAGAAATTCCACCTCCCAATTCCACCGCCTTTTGTGCTGCAGCCGCCAAGGGTCTCTGGGGAAACTAGTCTTAATTGCATTCCCATTTACATAACTGTGCATATTAATGTGCGCTGCTAATGAATATTCATAATGTCTTTTGATTTTGTTTTCTTAAGATCAGCAACTGGAGAGATTGTTGTTCGTAGCACTGCGTAAACCCCCCACAGGACAGGCCAGGGAGCCAACTTTGCGTTCATAAAGGGGAGAATCTTAGGGTGGGGAAAGAAAAGAGGGTGAGGGACTTCAGAGTTCCAGGAACCGAATAGTGTTAGAAAACATGATTAGGTCCAGGGCAGCGTGCCACCAAGCCAGGGCATCGAAACAGCCACCCCCAAACACCAGCGAGGCCAGGCCTATATGCGCTTCATCTGCACACCGCTGCTTGCAGTTCACAGGATGAATGCGTAATCTCTATCTGTGTGTGTGCAATTAGCTAAAATCATTTGAAAAAAAGTGTTTTTTTTTTGTTGTTTTTTTTTCAAAAAGGCAGAACTGAAGGGAAAATGCGCGGCACGACTGGGTGAGCTGTGAAATCTGCTTGCGCTGTGCGTTTCAGGGTCTCTATTAAGCAAGGAGGGAGAGGGGGAGTCAGGGAGAGTAAGAGAGAGGTTTAATTGTGCATATTAATGATTACTTATGCATATTCATGAGGGTTTTCATTTTGATTCCTAATTAAAACAGTTCTAATATGATTACTCGATATAGGCATTGTAGAATACGCAAGGAGATGTATTCAATAGCAATCAGTGTAAATGCTTCTCAGATTTCTTCATTGTACTTCAAAACACCTTTATGATTTGATATAATTTCACAAACAACAACCTTGGTAAAATACAAATTCAGTACAGCAATGCAGGAGCATGAGAAATAGGGGAATGAGAAACTGGAAGCAGCCCAAATTAGCTATACGAGAAACAGTTTGGAATCTGCTCAGCTCGCGGGACATTAGTAAAAGTGTGGTGGTGCTGCAGTAGAACCCCACAGAATAAATACATACAAAATGAAATGAAAAGAAAGCCTACAACAATCCTGATCCCGCGTGTCTGGAACGGCGTAGAAGTCATCTCAGGATGGTCTGCACCCTCTTTATAAAGACTTGAATAATGAGGTGACAGTGCAAAGAATATGCCACAATTGAGTTTTAATACTACAAAATAGTAGCTTATAATAGCATTCTAAAAATCAATCAAATCCAGAACCATTAATAGGACTAGAGTGTGCACTACCCGACAGCCTGGCCAGCTCGCACTACTGCGTCCATTCACAGACCTGCACTAGCAGTGAAACTCCTCATGTAATTCCATCCTTGCGTCTCAAACTTGATGTTAAAGGGTTTTCAGAAGTCACCCGACACCCCGAGCCTCGTGCATCCAATCACAGACCTGAATGACTCTGCAGCACTGGAATGTGACCTTCCACACAAAAACAGCCTTTCCCTCCTAAACATCCCCAAGAGGGTTAGTGAATAGTGTAGCAACCTGCAGGCAAGGTCTGGGGAACCCCACCTGCGGGAAACAGGACTGCACAACTCAAGGGTCTTCGGGGCTTTCAGTTGCTTTTGTTTTTGCCACTCAGTCCATCACTCCCACTCTGCCTTCT
The DNA here is from genome assembly GCF_902713425.1 of Acipenser ruthenus. NCBI lineage: Eukaryota > Metazoa > Chordata > Actinopteri > Acipenseriformes > Acipenseridae > Acipenser > Acipenser ruthenus. The sequence goes on from NC_081237.1 coordinate 8,660,421, forward strand.
CCCAACTTCACTGTAAAAGCAACATTAACTGATCTTATTAGTTTAATCTTTGGTTTAACTTCCCCAGGGAAAGAGAATTAATGCACGGCATATTAGATCATACTTGAGTCCTGCATGTTTTTATATTTTTTTTTTTTTTTAAAGATGAAAAAGAAATCCAGTTCTGTTACATCCATTGGCAAGCCAAATGTGTCTCCAACTTTAATTGTGTTAACTTCTTTTCCTGATACTATCGTGTCTGTTAGGAGATTGGACCTGAACGTAGCAATGAAGAGAAGGAGGAAGAAAAAAAAAAAAACACAACAACTCACTAACACAGTTCTACACCAGAAACCACTGAATGAGCCAACATAGGGAGGACTGCCCTCCACAGAAACCGCATAGGGAGGACTGACCTCCACAGAAACCGCATAGGGAGGACTGACCTCCACAGAAACCGCTACTATGACCACTCTCTACTTTCCAGGGTTGCAAACATGCATTTTAAACAAAGTATTCTCTACAGCTTACAAGCCACGGTGTAAGACTGCGGCGCGCACACACACAGATAAACACCAGGCCACACAGAACCTCTCGTTCCTCAGCACCAACCACTAGACCAACTAAGCTGGCCTGAGCCTCTGGGAAAAAAAGAAAAGGTTTACATGAAATAAACCACCACAAAATCCTGAGCTTCCTGTCCTTCACTAAATATTAGAGCCTTAGGACTGAAACAGGGAAAACAGCAAAGGGGAGTCAAAACAAGCGAGTTGGGTCACGTGTCAAAGCATGAGTCACAGCAAGTGAAGTGGGAGTCATTCATGTCTCTTCTAAACGAAGCCTGGGCTGCAATTAGAGGAAGCCATGGTGGAAAAGGCAAGTCAGAATGTGACTCACACTGCTGTATCTCGCAGCATTCAACAGCCGCTGATTAAGAGGCTCAAACAGTCTGAACACTTGTACTTACACACTGTAGGAGACAAAGGGATTAGTATATTCAGCCCTTTTGGACCTAGAATAAAAAACAAAAAAATGTGGGATAGCATCAGCTTAAACTATAAATCATATCAAAGACTGCGAAGACTTGCCCGTTGTACGTTGTGTTGCCACTGTTGAAAAGGCAAAGTGTTTGTTATTTAAAGGGTTAGCAACACTACCAAAAGGCTTTGTTTAAAAAAAAAAAAAAAAAAAGCACTATTTCAAGACAGAAACTGTCTGCAGGTTCTCCCTCTTCTGCCTTTTAACCCACACTTTTGCTAAAAATACCTTTGAATCTCAGTTTCATCTTTTTGATAAATGAAACTAGAAACTGCGGGTATGAATGTGAGTGCAGGATTTCCACGAGCTCCGAGACGCCCCGAGTGACCGGCCCGAGCTCCCCGCTATGCAGACACACATTCAGCTCAGCTGTGCTTACTGAAGGTCTCTCTCGCAGTGCCAGGTTCACACACAAACAGCATGTCCTCCATTAGGGAAATTCACCAAAAATAAGAAATCATTTGTTTTGTAAAACCTACTCAACATTCAAAACACACAGGCAAGCAGAACAAAATAAAAGTATTCCCCTGTTCTGCTTTGTTTGAATCGTTCTGGCTATGCTTGTGGTTTGCATAAACCTACCTTTACATGTTTTCTATTCTTCAAGTTTTTTTAATTAAAACTGTTTTTAGCCACTGCCAAACAGAGCCCAAGCGACTCAATGGAGTAAACATTTCTGAGTTGATTGATTTTGGCCTTGGAAGCTACTCTGTATAATCCTAGCTATTTATTATTATTTTTTAAACATTCATAAATCTCTGCATGAAGGCCACCAGGTGCATGCTATATAATAACAATAATAATGTGGTGGTGATGGTGGCAGCTTCTTCAATTACAAATGCAGAAACCATTCTGCTAGGTTCTTACAATTAAACAAGTCACAGGAATCTCAAGTAGCACCAAAGACAAACTGAAGATGTAACATGTGCTGCAGATCGCACTGCTCCTGCTCGAGTCCTGCAGGTTACAGCACTCCCAGTCACACAGTGGCTGCTCCGAGCTTCCTGCCAGCAGTCCTTACTACCAGCGGTGCCCGGTGACAATTCCCAGACTCCTCCTGCCTCACACCTACGCTGGCCCATGATGAAAGCACAGCAGCTGCAGAGGTGCCCAGGTAAGCGCCTGCACAATGCTTACTCAGCGGTCACTGAAACGGCTCTGAATTGAGGTGTTGCTGTAGATTAGCAGGGAAACGTGTGAAAAGCAGACCTCTCTTTGTAACTGCTCCTTTGGACTACTTCCTGAAGAACAGGGCCCCTGGGGAGAAGCTCTGATCAGGGAATCACAATGTTCACCTTTTCTTCCCCTGCTTTAATTTCTTGGAAGGATTTTCACACTAGGGGGTCTCTTTGGAGAAAAATCTCAATCCCAAACCAAGTGAGGAAAGGGGCTGTGAAACCCTACTAGTGCAAAACAGTTTGTATAAAATAGTGTGTTTGTGTGAAGGGAGGGGGAGGAAGGTTGGTTGAAATAGGTACTAACCAAGAGTTGACAATTCTGACGCCTATCAGCATTAGCCCCCTTTTTTTCATACTTTAATTCAGGATGTACAGATTTCCCTCAAGTACAGCACCATAGATCAAAACAAAGCAAACCCCTGCTTACTGGTATCTAATAATCTCCTGTGCTGCAAGTCATTCGACACGCCTGCACTTAGTTCATTGGAATGAGATTGAAAAATAGTCTTGAAAATGTCTTTGAAAACCTGCATATCCCAAATTAAAAAGGGATCAATTACAAACAAAGACAAAAGATTCAAAACACTGGGCAATCTCTAAAACTTCAGCGCAGTTTAACTGTTGCAGAAATTATCAATGAAAAGGTACCCCCTGGAACCAAGGCCAGGATTTCACACTTCTACCAGAGCAGGATACAGACCCACAAACTAGCTGCCCAGCTACTAACTTCAACATTTCTGCTGGCTCGATGCTGCAAACTTGCTTCAAACACCCCACCTGCTTTCCCTCGATCAGGATTCCGAAGCCCCAGCCAAAGTGATGTAATGCAGCTACAAACAAAATGTTCAAAAGAGACCCAACTGCCTGCAGGGCAAACAAATTGCTTTGTTTTACAGGCTTGGAACTATAAAAACCTGCATGCAAGAGCGTGTCCGGCTTTCAACAGAAACAGGCTGGCCCCACTCACAGCAAAGCCTGATCAAAGCAAGCCGCACCGGCACTCTTAAACCTCCAACAACAACCATTACAAACACCAACGGCAGCGAAGTGCAAAATGCAGAGCAGCAGCAGGGAATCTGGGGTGGGATAGCTATTGTCAGCCTTCATTTAGTTTGTTTTGATTTCTTCATTATTAGGCACCTCATTTATGTATGAGATTGCCCATGACCTACACAAAACAAGCTGCTCAAATAAAGCAGAGTCCGACAGCTGTAAAAGGAGTTTCGACACAGAATAGAAAACTTCAAAACACACACAATACAGCCGTCTCACATTCACAGTATAATCGTTTTCAATTCAGACACCAAAAGTCAGACATCAAGTAGTTCAAATGCACAACGCAATGAAGTGTTCTCAGCCCCCTGTTCTGCTTCAGTGTGAACGTGGATTTTGCTTCCACAATGTTTTGACAGGTCTCCTTGCTCGGCATGTCTTCATCTGATGGTCTAAGGAAGAGTGGCAAGAGCTTTAAGAGATTTCCCTTTGCAGGACGCAGTGTATACTCAACCTGGCTTTGATCATTTTCAGAGTCAACAAACTTCCTTTCAACATGTATATCACACATGGGCACACAGATACACACACAGGCAAGGACTAGACAGCAATACAGTAAGAAAGGGTAAATCTCATTCATATATTATATATATATATATATATATATATATAAAAAACAAGAGAGATTAAAACACCAACTCAAAAACAAGATGCATGCAGTAACACGAGCCCCCACCCCCCTCATCTTAAGACAAGCATTGAAAACACATTAAAACCCGGAATGCCTACCTGACCCTCCAAACTGGCTGCTTGCGAGGGTGGTTGGTCTGTTTTTTCCATTAGCGACAGGAGGAGCAAACATCTGCAAAAACAAAAGTGACAGATCCTGAATTACAAGGTGCCCCTTCTGTTCCACCGGTTTCAGACAGTATTAGCCCACTGCAAGGCAGGAGCAGTTTAAATATGGAATCTGCTGCCCCCAAGACCCCAGTACTCAGATCAGAGTTATTAGACTGACTCAGCCTGCCTGCCTGCCACTCACCGCAGCAGCACGGTCACTGGATAGGAAGCGGCTAATTGCCCTTGGCAAAACCAGCCTTCTGCTCCAAAAATGAACTGTAAAGTCCTTTAATAGGATAATGACAGTAATTTGGGGCAGAGTGGCAAAATCTTTTTCAAAACACACTCAACCCTGTAATTCGTCACAGGCCGGCTGAAATACAGGTCCTTATCTGAATATTACCACTTCCTCCCCCAAAAGGTAACTAAAGTAAAATGGTGGTTAACTTTCTCTTTCACCAATTCAGTGCTACAAAACACCAAACAAAAATACTTGCTACGGGATACATTTCAATAAAACTGGAAACTGCCAGCATTAAAGAAACTTTTGCATCACTTTGTTGGAGACAACTTTGATGCACCAGGCAATAGCAACCTATGAAGACAACATTCTGAATAAACCTCAAAAAGCTACAAACAGGAGGGGCCCAAACACATTTAATAAAGAGGGTGACCACGTGGCTACAAGCGGGAAGGCTGCTCTGGGCTCACACCTTGTGGCTAGTGAGTGCCGTTTCACTGTCCACTATCTGCAAACAGGACCGACTCCTATCAGAAACATTCCTTCTACTTGATCGGTTATCTGTGTTGCTTTTGAAGAGATCTGACACTGATAATAACGTGAACTGTTTAAGCAATAAACAAGGGCCTATAACCAGCAAGCGTGCCAACTGGAGAATCTCAAAGACTGGACAGCACATTCCGGTTGTTACTCAAAGCAGAATTAAGAGAACACTCCAAGTTTTGCTGCATCCCACCCACCCAACAAAAAGCCCAACCCCCACAGACAGATGCCAGTTTGACTACAACTAGGAGATCGCGCTTTTACTAGTAGCACCTAGATAGCACAAGGGATGCCATTTACCATCCACCCCCCTTTACACTGATCACCTCAGAAACAAGGAGGCCATCTAGCACATGATATAGCTGTACATTTCCATTATTTACTCGAGCATTTTCTTTATATACAGCACACTGTTCAAACATCATTTAAAATAAATCAAACAGTAGTTTAACCCCGTGAGGGCTCATGCAATCATCAATTTACTTTTGGCAAGGCAATCCTTTGAGCATGCACAGTCATTCCCAATGAGGCTCCGTCTACATCAACAAAGGAGGAGAACTTAAAAAAACAAAAAAAAGGAAACAAGATTTAAATGTAATAATGAATAAAATGGGAATAAAAAAAAAGTTTGGCTGGTGTGGATTTAAAATCAAAATGATCTCTTCTAGATTTGACTCCATAAACGAGCACCCAACTCCTCCCCGCCCCTATATATAAAACGCAAGATGCCCCGATAAATCTGAGCCCCGGCCCCACCCGCTCGCTTACCGCACTGAAATCCAGGAGGTCACTCAGTTCCTTGTCTGTTCCCACTGCAGCCATTCTCTGCTGCTGCTGTTGGTTCATGCCACACTTATGTCTCAGCCACTAACCACCCTACAAAAAGATTCAAAGATAGGCTGCCTATTATTATTATTGTAACCAAACAGCGCTTTAAAAAAATTAAATAATAATCTGATGCCAAAATTACTAATGGGCTTTATTTTTGGGGAGAGGGGTGGGGGGAGGGTTTAAAAAAATTAATAAATCACTTACAGTACAAAAAAATCTCTAAGGATACAATGTGATCCAGATCCCTGCTGGAGTGGAGACTAACACATCATCCGAGTGCTGGGTAGAGGAGAGGGAAGGCAGACGTGACATGAATTAGTCCATTCCAGCAGGAATTCATGCGTAAGGCTAGTTATTTTGTTATCGCCTGTATGATTCTCCCTATAACATTTTACAAAAAATGCTTATCTCTTGTAAACAGTTTTAAAGAGCCTCAAATATTACTGTACACAAACGAGTATTTATCGTGTGTCTTGGGTCGTGTGCCCGCCCCACCCCCACCTCGTGCTGCAGTGCCCCCTGCTGGGACAGGTGAGGAGGCCCCTACAGCTGCTCCATCTCCTAGCCTGCAGCCAATTCTACAGCCCTGTTCTGGCTTAACCAGCGAGGGCCAGGTCGTGTTCTAACACACCCCTCCTCATCACAGGGGAAAGGGACCCCCTCCAGCCTGTGTAACACTAGATCTCCTCATTGACAAATTCACTGCATTCACAATTCTCGCAAGTCCTCCCACCACAGGAGCAGAGGTTAACTGCATCGTTCCTGTTCTATAGATCCCAAATCAGGACCGCTTTAAATGCATCAGTAAAGATTTAAAAAAATTAATAGGAAAAAAATAAAAAGGGTCTGAATCCCTGTGCTTTACAACAGATAGTAAGAGCTGTACAAGCATACTTAACAAACTCAACAACGTACTGGATCCAACAGTAGCGGCTCCACTCTCATTCAGCAGACCTTTCCAGGGAAATCAGACAAGCAGCAAGGACAGCTCATCAGAACAGTCTGCTGTACTACAGTCAGCCCTCGAGTCACATTAAACCAGAAGAAACGGGGCTATTGCTTCCTTTTTTTTTTAAACTCGGATCTAGTTGGGGTTTAAAAGCCCTGCGGTTGCACTACTACAGATTGGATCAGTTCCTTCTTGAGCTGCCCAGTGAACTTGGTGCTGCCTACAACCTTCCTAATCAACACCGCCAGGTACTGTCCTTGAAAACACTTCCAGTAACCCTGCATCAAGCAACCAATACAGGCAGCTTCCAGTAGCCCAGTACTATGGCAGAATTAGTAACAGTTCAAATAAACATACATAAATACAATAATATTGTTTGCTTGTGGAGGGGGCTGTGCGTGCTTCCTGGTTATCTGCCCTGGCAGTCCCAGGAGGGTTAGCAGGTCACTGGAAACACAATTCTGATAGCCTGGGAGCCTGGGGCTGAATGAGCGACTACCAGACTCCTCCCAAGGGATATGTTTTTCAAACAGCAGATACAGGAAACAAGGTAATCTAATAAATAAGACTCCGAATTTGCAAAGTGACATCACTAGGTTCCAAATAATCCTTCATCTAGGGCCACAAAACAAAACGAATGCCTTCCAATAGCCCTAGCCTGGACATACACTGTATGTGAAAGTGGGCCTTCTATAAACGGGCAATCTGGAGGCAGATTCAAGGCTCAATCCCAGTTTATACACTACATTAGATGATTACAAAAACAGTCTCAAACTAACACACAATCCCTCCCTGTCCACAAAAAACAAGCCTGCAATTAAACACTATTAACTCGCTCTTCAGATCGTCTTCCAGTCCAGCCTGATGCTATGTTATAGGTACACACTCCAAACCTGCCCTCGCAATTACAACTTCCATCAGTCTACTGGGTTTATTTATTTATCTATCATGTGTATCTGACACCCAGTGTTCCTGGAAGCTACCCTGAGGAGGCTGTATGCAACCATAAATAATCGCATTCATGGGCGTGAAAACTGACACAAAAAACGGTGTCCATTCTAGTATTAGGCAGTTAACAGGATTTTTTTTTTAAAAAGCACCATTTTACAAGTACCAGACTTCAAATGGAAAGAAATACAAAATGTAAAAAGCCATTTGAAGCGCTTTTCAAGTAACCAGCTTGCCTTGAACAATGTAACCCTTGCCGGCGGCTCTGCGTTGGTCGGAACATGTTTTAAAACATGTTAATTACATTAGAAACACACGCTACTGCGGTAAAGGATGCGCGTTTGTGCGCAGGCAGGTGTCTACTTCAATTTGAAGAAGCACTTTAGAATATACTTTTAAAACACCGACATGAAATACAATTCTCCCAACCACGGCAAAAACGTCTCCAAACTCAAAAGTGCAGTGCTATCAGTGCCGGTAGAAATGGAGATGGAGAGAACCCCCATTTTAACACTCAAACTTGGGGTTTCCGGACTTGTGCAGATCCGAATGGATGCAGACGTGGAACAAGATATCCTCCTTTCGCTACTCAAACCGAACATCTGATTTTAAAAAAACACAAATATGTAACAAACCGATTTCATTAGGGTTCGGTGTTATTTTATTTTTTTAAATTAACACTATTTAGGTCAGTACCATATCCAAAATCAAAAAGTACAGCTTAATTAACTACATACCCAGAAACCTTTCAAAATGTCCGAGCAAGACCCCTTTCTTGTTTTTGTAAGAAACCTACACTGAATCGTAATTCAAATATTCCTTTCGAAACTGTAAAGACAACAATGTCAGTGTACTAGTTACTACTGACAAACACAAACCTAAAAAAACAACCGCTTACAAAATAAGAATTGCCTTAAAAATAAAAAGTTCCCAAATGAATTTACGATCCCGTTATTAAGGCAGGGGGAACTAAACTTAATTTCATTTTAGTCACAGAAATGGAGTTTGATACACGTTCATACCCTTTTGTCGTCGTATTTTTTTCCCTAAAACTTCAAAGAAAATGATTGATTGAGCCTTCAGACCCCCCGCCCCCCCTCCTTCAAACACAGCCCCTGGCTCTCACACTGAAACACTCCATATTTATTGCAACAGTTGTACACCACTTCGACTCGAACCCGTGCCCGCTACCCACCTTTTCCACGGCGATTCATTTCTGCGGTATAACAACTGTGATCATGGATATACGAGGCAGCTGCGCGAATCCGGCGAGGAATCGGGGCGCACTCCGCACCCCTCCCGGACAAAGACTCGGGACAAATCTCACTAGGCCTTCCCCAAGTTTTTTTTTTTTTTTTTTGGAAAACATTTTGCATCAGAATAAAGCAACAGATAACTTAGACGGGTCACAGAAACACACGAGTCGAATTTAAGTATTAATAAAAACACACATATTGCATATGAAATGTATATATTATTATACAGTTAATATAATATTTATTATCTTTGATTTTTTTTTTTTTTTTTTGCGTCTGCCTGGACGGACATTTCCTGCTAAATGTGTAACAATGCGTCCAATCAAAGGTACATTTAAATGGTCGTTTTAAAAAGTTGACTTCGCTGTCACTATGCGTAATATTATATAAAATGTAACACTGAGTTTCCCCGCACATACATAAACGTTGATTAAAAAAACAACTACCGTGAGTAAAAGTTTCAAACAAAATAAAAAATGTTACGTCCTCTAAACAACAACAATGGAGTTTATAAAACAAAGGCAGTGCGTGTTGAAAACACTGCATTAAAAACGCGGTTTGTTAACTTCAGCGTTACTTTAAAACTTGCCAGTATTTTGAAGACGAAACAAAGAACCCCCCCCCTCCCTCTCCTCCACGCTGACTGTTCACCTCAGACCATCATCACACTCCAACAACCCAGACAAAAACTCCAACATCCCCCGCTTTCCCAGTCGCAATTTCACAAAACTTTTCTTTGCAAAAGTTTCAGACTCAATAGGAATACACGCGGACTCCCCGCGGCCCCCCGACTGCCCCAGTAAAGCATGCATTGTGAAATGATTACCTTTTCAGAATTCTCGCATCCAACAGTAAAAAAAAAACTCAAGTGTAAAAAACCATAAAACTTCAAGCGATTTTCCCCCCAGTGCTTTAAAAGCCGTGGCTCGAGACCGACGAGATCTTCCTTTTTTCCTTGTTTTTTGTTTTCTTTTTTCTTGGTAGGTTAAGCAGCCCACTTCATTAAAATGTTATATCCTACTTGCATCCGAACTCTACAAGTCTTAAGTCTCCCTTTTTGTTGCTACAATTGAAACCATTTCAACCTCCGAGTAGACATCTTAACAACCTTCCACATTGTCAGCCCCAACACGGTATCCCTCCGCTTGAAATAGGGACCTCAACGCTAGCGGTGTCCGATTTCAAACGCCCAACAAGCCACTCCTAATTTGTCCACTACTTTAGAAACCAGATAAATGACATATATTCTGCGGAACGCTTCTACTGCCTTTGCCCGTTTCGTCGCTGTTTCAGTG